>NC_092127.1:40537311-40840341 GCF_043159975.1 Macaca nemestrina | reverse complement strand
GTTTGAGACCAGCCTGACCAACATGGAGAAACCCTGTCTCTACTAAAAATACAAAATTAGTCAGGTGTGGTGGCACATGCCTGTAAACCCAGCTACTCAGGAGTCTGAGGCAGGAGAATCACTTGAACCCAGGAAGCAGAGGTTGTAGTGAGCCAAGATGGTGCCATTGCACTCCAGCCTGGGCAAGAAGAGTGAAACTCCATCTCAACAAAAAGGTCAAATAAGAAAACGAAAATAAGCCTAAAAATATTTTTAATACTAAATTACTGTGTATGTTCTAATCTGCATAGTAAAAGCTGAAAACACTCAGAATATGTTAAAAATATTAATAGTATGCTGCTTTAACAAATTAAAATAAAAAATAAATATAAATTGTATTATTTACTGTGACTTATAATAATGGTTCTTAAATGTTTTAATGTCAGGATCTCTTTTTTTTTACCTCTTAAAAACTATTGAAGATGCCAAAGAGCTTTTATTTATGTGGATTGTATCTATGGATATGAATTGTGTTACACATTAAAACTCAATTTTTCTTTTGGTCCGGTTGATAGATCTGAATACAGTAAAATTCACCCTTTATGTATAAAATTGTGTGAATTTTGGCAAATCTATACCGTTGTGCAAATGTCACCACAGTGAAAATACACAATGTTTCTGTGTTCCTTTGAGATCAATTGTCCATCTCCACTTCTTGCCCTGTTTTGTGGCTATGTAGTTTTGTGTTTTCCAAATATTATATAAATAAATCATACTTTATGTAGGCTATGAAATCTGACTTATTTCACTTAGCATAATGCTTTTGAGATTCATCTATGTTGTTACAAGCTCTTTGGTTCAGTAGTTTGGTTCCTTCTATTGTGGAGCAGTACTCAGTTGTATAGCTGCACCAAGATTTTTTTATCCATTCACTGGTCAGTGGATATCTGGAGTTTTCCAGTTTTTGGTTATTACAAACAAACCTACTATGAGCATTTGTGTCCAGGGTTTTGTGGGACATACATTTTCATTTCTGTGAGTAAAGAACCAGGAGTGGGATTGTTGTGTCATATGGTAAGTGTATGCTTAACTTAATAAGAAATTTTATAAGAAGCAATTCCAAAGTGACTGAACAATTTTGCATTTTCACCAGCAATGTATGAGAATTCCACTTACTTAGCATTAGCATTCTCGTAGCACTTGATATTTTCAGTTTAAAAACATATTTCATCTATTCTAATAGATATGTAGTATTATCTTACTGTGGTTTTAATTTGTATTTCCCTAAAGACTAATGATGTTGAGCATATTTTTATGTGCTTATTTTCTGTATCTCTTCTTTGGTGATGTATTATGTCTATTCAAATCTTTTGCCCATTGGTTGTTTGTTTTATTACTATTAAATCTCGATAGTTCTTTATATCTTCTGGATACCAGTCTTTTATTAGATATAAGTTTTGTAAATATTTTCTACTACTCTGTGGCTTGTTGTTTCTTTCTCTTTTTTCTTTTAGCAGTATCTTTCAGAGAAGTTTTAAAATTTTGATGAAGTCCAGGTTATCAATTTTTTATTTTATGGTTCATGATTTTGTATTCTACTTAAGAAATCTTTGCCTAACCCGAGGTCACAAGGACTTTCTCCTATGTTTTCTTCTAAAAGTTTTATAAAATCTGAGAAATTTTTAAAACAGAAAAAAAAAACATACTCAAGCACACATTCTGTAAGCCATCAGTGTTGATGTCATCACGTGTCATGAAGATTGGAAAGTCCTTTGCTCTCATTTTCTGAGGAGTGAAAGTCCTTACACTCCTCAGAAAATGAGAGTAAATAAGGCAACTAATATCTTAGAATTATTCTAATGATATTGACCTCATGAGCTTTCAAAAAGGGTTTCAGAGACTCTGAGGAGTTCCTAGACTACATTTGAGAATCATAGATCTAAAATGTAAAGACAATCACAGAAATTATGAGTGGTAGCATTACATTTCAAATAAAGTAAAATTAAGAGCAATATATTAAAGATGGCAAAAGTACTTTCATATTAATAAACTTTCCTTCACCCAATGAAATTATAATAGCTGTAAGTTTTATATACCAAATAGTACATTTTCTGAATATATTTTGGAAGTCTAGAGATACATGGGTAAACTAAAGTCAATGCAATTTATTTGAAGATCTTATTCTACCTCTTTATTTTTTTAGGAGATAAAAAGGTCAATAATATAGATATAAAATTTTCAGTCTTTTAAAGAGAAGGTATTATCTGGACTATGTGAAGTTTTATGTCCTGTACACAAAATTACAACTTTCTAAAAAAGCATTTATTGAACATTTAGAAACAATGCTATGTTAGATTTCAGTGTAGAAATCGGTACAGGTTCATTCATTTATTCTTTGAATAAATGCAATAAAATTAGAAATTAGCCATATAAATGGGATGAATAAACAAAATGAAAATTACAGGACATTCTTCTAAATAATTCTTAAATCATAAAATATTCAAATACCATATTGATAAACAATATAGAATATAACAAATAAGAGAATATTGTATGCCAAAATTTATAAAATGCTGCCAAAATCTTACTCAAAGGCAAACTCAGAGCCTTAACTTTTTTATTAATTAACTAGTAAAGATGACAAAGAAATAAATTGTGCAGCATTCAAAAAAGAAAATAATAACAATAGATAAGCTTAAGTAGTGATAATTGAATAATAATAATGGTAAAGTCATGGAAAGGAAATATAACTCTGAAACATCTAATGAAGAAAAAGGGGAGAAAATGCAAATAAAATATTGTAAATAAAAGTGAAATATCAAGAAATTACAAAGACATTTTTAAAAAATATTAAGTATATAACATTTTCCTGTTAATTTAACAGTCTTCATGAGGTAGGTCGTTTTTTGAGAAAAGAATTTCCAAAAGTACATATGAAGAATAGAGAATCAAAATATATCAATAACCATAAAAGAAATAAAAAAATAAATAAAGCCATTATCACCAAAAATTACTCAGACTAGTAGATTTCATAGGAGCATTCTTTCAAACTTTCAGAAAAAAAAATTATATGCTTTACATTTAAGTCACCTTAGAGAACCAGAAAATACAAATTAATTTTGTGAAGCTAGCATAAAACATGTGCCAAACACAGAAGAAAAAGAAAACTATGTTTCTTTTCAAATTGTTAAATGGAACACTTGACTGTCCTGTGAGAGGTTAATAGTTATTCTATACAGATAGCATTGTGTATATTTAGCAAAATATATTTAATAAACCAGTGGTGAAACAAATCTTAACAGAGGTCATTAATACAGGATATCCTAGAATCTAGAATATGCTAATATACATTATAAATCTCTATAATTTATGTGACCATGAGAACCTCCCCTTTATTTTTTTCTTTGCCCTGCTCTATATACCTATTAAACACGCACAATGTTTGTCCCTCAAGTGTTCCAGGCCTTGGTATGTTCTAGTGTTCTCAGCTAATATAGAGACTGTCAGAGACCAATATTCCTAACTAACATAGATGTTGAGATCCTAAATGAAGGAGATCAAACTGACACCAGCAGAGTATTCACAGAATCATCTTGTAGATTTTATTCTAAGAATGCAAGATTGGTTTACTACTGTGAAACAATATAAATATTTTAGCAGGTTAGATTTAAAATATTATAATTTAAACTGATGGCAAAATGAGCTCTGTATTAATCTGTTTTCATACTGCTGATAAAGAAATACCTGAGACTGGGAAGAAAAAGAGGTTTAATTGGACTTAAACCTCCCTTCCACATGGCTGGAGGGGCCTCAGAATCATGGCGGGAGGCGAAAGGCACTTCTTACTTGGCAGCAGCAAGAAAAATTAGGAAGATGCAAAAGCGGAAACCCCCAATGAAACTATCAGATCTCACGAGACTTATTACCACAAGAACAGCATGGGGAAACCGCCTCAATGATTCAACTGATTTCTCACTGGGTCCCTCCCACAACACGTGGGAATTATGGGAGTACAATTCAAGAGGAGGTTTGGGGTAAGGACACAGCCAAACCATATCATTCCATCCCTGGACCCTCCAAATCTCATGTCCTCACATTTCAAAACCAATCATGCCTTCCCACTAGGTCCCGCAAAGTCTTAACTCCTTTCAGCATTAACTCAAAAGTCCACAGTCCAAAGTCTCATCTGAGACGTGGCAAGTCCCTTCTTCCTATGATCCCATAAAGTCAAAAACAAGTTAGTTACTTCCTAGATACAATGGGGGTACAGGCATTGGGTAAATACACCCATTCCAAATGGGATAAATTGGCCAAAACAAAGGGGCTATAAGTCCCATACAAGTCCGAAATCCAGCAGGGTGGTCAAATCTTGAAGCTCCAAAATGATCTCCTTTGACACCGTGTCTCGCATCTGGGTCACGCTGATGCAAGAAGTGGATTCCCATGGTCTTGGGAAGCTCTGCCCCTGTGGCTTTGCAAGGTACAGCCTCCCTCCTGGCTGCTTTCATGGGCTGGCATTGAGTGTCTGTGGCTTTTCAAGGTGCACAGTGCAAGCTGTCAGTGGATCTACCATTCTGGGGTCTGGAGGATGGTGGCCCTTTTCTCACAGCTCCCCTAGGCAGTACCCCAGTAGAGACTCTGTGTGGGAGCTCCAACCCCACATCTCCCTTCTGCACTGCCCTGGCAGAGGTTCTCCATGAGCACCCTATCCCTGCAAAAAACTTCCGCCTGGGCATCCAGGCATTTCCATACATCTTCTGAAATCTAGGTGGAGGTTCCCAAACCTCAACTCGACTTCTGTGCAGTGGCAGGCTCAATACCAGGTGGAAGCTGCCAAGGCTTGGGACTTACATCCTCTGAAGCCACAGCCCGAGCTCTACGTTGGCCCCTCTCAGCCATGCATGGCTGGAGCAGCTGGGATGCAGGGCACCAAGTCGCTAGGTTGCACACAGTACAGGGATGCTGGGCTGGGCCCAGAAAACCATTTTCTCCTAGGCCTCTGGGCTGCCGTGAAGACCTCTGACGTGCCCTGGCGATACTTTCCCCATTGTCTTGGGGATTAACATTTGGTTCCTCTTTACTTATGCAAATTTCTGCAGCTGGCTTGAATTTCTCCTCAGAAAATGAGTTTTGCTTTTCTATCACATTGTCAGGCTGTGAATTTTCCAAACTTTTATGCTCTGTTTCCCTTTTAAAACTGAGTGTTTTTAACAGCACCCAAATCACCTCATGCTTTGCTGCTTAGAATTTTTTTCTGCCAGATACCCTAAATCATCTCCCTCGAGTTCAAAGTTCTGTAAATCTCTAGGGCAGGAGCAAAATGCCACCAGTCTCTTTGCTAAAACGTAACAAGAGTCATCTTTGCCCCAGTTCCCAAAAAGTTCCTCATTTACATCTGAGACCACCTCAGCCTGGACCTTATTGTTTAAATCACTATCAGCATTTTTGTCAAAGCCATTCAACAAGTTTCTAGGAACTTCCAAACTTTCCCACATTTTCCAGTCTTCTTCTGAGCTCTCCAAACATTCCAACCGCTGCCTCTTACCCACTATCAAAGTTGCTTCCTTATTTTCAGGTATCATTTCAGCAACGCCCCTCTCTACTGGTACCAATTTACTGTATTAGTCTGTTTTCACACTGCTGATAAAGAAGTACCCAAGACTGGGAAGAAACAGAAGTTTAGTTGGACTCACAGTTCCACGTGGCCGGGGAGGCCTCAAAATCATGGCAGTCGGTGAAAGGGACTTCTTAGTTGGTGCCAGCAAGAGAAAATAAGGAAGATGCAAAAGCAGAAACCCCTGATAAAACCATCAGATCTCATGAGATTTATTCACTACCATGAGAATAGTATGGGGGAAACCCACCCCATTATTCAAATTATCTCCCACAACATGTGGGAATTATGGGAGTACAATTCAAAATGAGATTTGGGTGGGGACACAGAGCCAAACCATATCAGGCTCTAATAAAAAAAAGAGAGGAATACATTCGTTTATGAAACTGGCAAAGCAAAGAGAACTTTGTTAGAAGTTGACCAGATTGCTGGAAGGTGGACTATCGCAGATCTTGCTGGGGGCAGTGTCACTTAGCACAATCTGGGGGACAACATGGTGACACATGTGTTTAATATGTAGCAAATTCTTTAAAAATTTGCTGTCTAACGATGCCTTAGATTCTAAGTAGAATGATGAGTCCAGGAGAAAGGGAGCATGCACAAGAGGAGAGGAGAGGGCTAGATAATAGTGTCTTTAATTTATAAATTTGCTCTAGTTCTTTGGAATAATCCATCAAGCCATCCTCTGACCTCCCTTCCCTGACTCTCACTCCCATAGCCAGGAGACTTCAGTGTTAGGAAAATGAAATTAAGTATCCAAGTAAAAAATCATTACTGATCCCCAAGTAAGTGATGTGTAAATAGTTTTCTGGGATCATGGGTTAAAATGTTACTGAGGTTCTCAAGTCCTATCAGGAAGACAATCTTTGGCTCAGTCAGCTGGGCTGAAGTAGCCAGGTTTTCTCTGAACAGTAATAACTTGAATTGCTCTATTACCCAGGTTCCTGAGAACTGAAAGTGCTCACAGGAGAGGCCAGTTTACCAGCAACTTCCTTGAAAGTCCAGAATCACAACCAAAAGACACAAGTGTGGTTCTTCAGTCAGAACATTCCTCCTTTGGGATTCTTCTTTTTCTTTATCCACATTCATAATACATACTAGACCTTCAGGATTCTTAATGCTAATGTGTTTTTGAAAATTTTAAAATGCATTTTGTTGTTAGTTACTCCCTGAGTCCAGAGTGTCCACAGAGCTATAATGCAGTAATATCTAAGAGGTGGGTTTTCGGTTCCCCTGCCGTGGTCTTGTAGCCACAGTGTCATGCTAATGAATCTCCTGCAGGATCACAAAGAACTCAGAATGCCAGCAGTGGAGGGGCCTAAACATTACTTACGCCTATTTGTTATCTTCAAGGTCAGCAAGGATGCACCTGGTAAACACAGATGCTGTAACCTAAATCCCGCCTGCTCACAAAGACTTGTCTCTGATTAGCCTATTTGAATAAAACATTACTTGGGATCTCACATGATACACTTTCATAGCCTGGTATTTTAAAAATCTGGGTTATGTAGGATATGCTGTATTTTAAAAAGTTTAGTGTAGTTTACCAATTACATATTTTACCTCACTTTTTACAGACTTCTAATAGCCACAGCAATGGGACTACCAAGGAATATTTCATTTAGATTCCATATAATGAGAATGTAGATACATGTAAAAGTACCAAAAAGACCGAACGTGTGTGTGTGTGTGTGTGCGTGTGCATGTGTGTGTTTTAACTATGGATGTATTGCCATGGCAACGTCTGGAGATGGAATACAGCAATTAACAAACTTTGACAAACCTTTTTTTTTTTTTTTTTAATAGAGTCTTGCTCTGTCGCCCAGGCTCGAGTGCAATGGCGTGATCTCGACTCACTGCCAGCTCCACCTCCCGGGTTCACGCCATTCTCCTGCCTCAGCCTCCGGAGTAGCTGGGACTACAGGTGCCCGCCACCACACCCAGCTAACTTTTTTTTTTTTTTTTTTTTTTTTTTGTATTTTAGTAGAGACAGGGTTTCACCATGTTAGCCAGGATGGTCTCAACCTCCTGACCTCGTGATTCGCCTGCCTGGGCCTCCCAAAGTGCTGAGATTACAGGCATGAGCCACCGCGCCTGACCGACAAACTTTTTAACCAAACCTTTGTCATTTTGAGATGTATTAGAATATGTGCTTACTTGTATTTCTCTTCCTCCTACTTTCACCACAATATTAGGTCTTGATGCTCATACCAAAGGATAGTCAATTAAATTCTAAACAACACTCCAAAATGACTTTGAGACTGTTATATAGCATTTATGATTAATTTTTCAATTGGCCTTCATTTAAAGGCCTAGAGCAAAATTTTTTATCTCATGAGAAAGAATAAGTGAGTACTGGAAGATTTCTACTGCAAAGACTTTATTAAAGTAAAATATTATGAAGCACATGATTTAAAGAATGTAATTTTATACTGCCCATATAATTTAATAATGTCATTTACACTAAGCTCAATGAGATGACAGCATCAGAATAATGACACATACTAGAAAGTCATTAAAGCTAAATATTAAAAATATTGTTTTATACTTTTAGGTATACAAATAAATTATAATGTATAACTGGCAATCTGGATAAGAAGCAGAGAATGGCTGTGAAAAATCTCTGGCCGATGCAAATACAGGTTCTGACTGCTTTTAATGTATAACTTTCTGATTGATTCACGGCCCATTGAAGTGAATTATGCTAAATGAGTAAAAAATGTAAGTTCTTGAAGGGCACCAAAAATGTACCATATTGACTTCAGCCAGTCACTTATTCTCTCAGTGCCTCAGTTATGTAATCTGTAAAATGGGGTCATTTGTACAATGGAATGAGAAGAGATATGTGAATGGTACCAGGAAAAACAAAGGTTATGAAGTGGACCATAGCCAGACTAGTCACACAGCCTTGTCGTTCATGTTTATGAGGGTACATTTTTGTGATAGATTTGACAAGAATAAAATTGTATTTTTACAAAGCTCTTTGAGGAGCATGCTTTTCTGCTCTCTGCATGTATGTTCCACTTTCCTCTATTATTTGTCCTTTTACCTGTACTAATAACTTCTGTTCCCTGATAAATTTAGCTTGTGTGTCTCATCATTGTTCCTCCAGCATCTCAGTTTTAATTCTCACTCTTATCTATTTCATTTTCCTGGTGATTTTTAGGTCAAATTTCTGAGAAAGGAAACTTAGTGGTTTACTTATCTTTCAGTGCTTAGTGCCATGTATCATGAGCCAACAGGTAGATTGAGGTAGTACCAGTCCTGGTTTCACCAGCTCTAGTTGATGTGGGTAAAAAGTTCCTATGCTATAAAACATTACTGATTAGGAATCAGGAGACCATGGGCTGGAAAATTTCACTCATAAGGGGCTGTGGACAAGTAGGTGCTGATGGATATTTCATGTGCATTTAGACATATTGAACCACTTCAGCTTCCTAAAAGTGACATGATCTTTCGTTCCTCTGGGACTTTGTAGATGTGATATTCCCTGGTCCATTTCTGTCATGGCTCTCAAACTTTGCTCAATAAATAAGGTTACTCCCTTGATTTTAATCTCTAATATCCCTTCCAATGTGGAACTGGGTCTTGGGTCTCTCTTACCATGGCTTGCACATGTGTGCTTTTAATGAGCTGTGTTCATATGTGTTGGGGAAATAGAATCTTGACAGGTAGAATGGAGAAAACCAACGTAGGTAAACTGTAGACATTTTCTTCTGATTGGATAACAACAGTTTCTCAGCAACATCATGCTATCACAGAACTTTTTCTTCACTTTTTGGTTTTGCATCACGGAAAAAAAAGGAAAAAAAAAGACCAAAATTGGAGAGAAAAGAGAGTTGAAAAGGTAAACTGACACTGTCTCTTGTGTATGCAAAGTGTAGAAAGGGGTGACTAGCCTGAAAGAGAATAGACTAAGTTTTCTAACAAGCTGCTCAGGGAAATTTCTCTGAAACAAGCTTGACCTCAGAGAGAGGTAATTTTCACCATCTGAAAGAGGTCCAGGAAACTCTTGAACTGCACCTTAGATTTTTTCCTTTCAAATGTGTTTCTAAAGTGTTTTATGCTGTAATAGTTAATACTATTTAAGTTCAATTATTTTTATAATATATTATCTTTAGAGAAAAAAGATAAAATTTACTTATGTCGATCAAATTAGCTGGCAGTTTTAAACCTTCCAAGCTTGGGTCATGTGACTGACACACTATTGCAAGCTTTTGGAATTTCATCTGTCTTGTAGATTGGTCTTTTGGAGTCATTAAATTCAAGTCAGAATTTTAAAAATTAAAGCTATTAAGTAACAACAAAGTAAAACGGGATAATGGTAGTCAAGAATGTGGTAATAGAGTCAAGACTTCACTTGTGGAAAAAAGAAAAAAGAAGAAGAAAAAAAACCTATTGGCTTTGATGTCTGAGAGAGCTGAATTGAGTTCAAATTTTAGTATTTACCTATTACATAATATCAAGCATCTTTCTTTACTTCATATATAGTGCCTGCAACTGTGTGGGGTGCTAAGTACATTGAGGAGAAAAACAATATAGTCCATGCCCTCTGAAAGCCTAATCCAAGGATTACCACAATTTATATTTTAAATATGAATAAAGTTTTATTTATCAGTTTTTTCAGACTGAGAGAAATATGATTAGTTTAATTATTTTCCCCAAATTTAAAGTGTTATTATGATTAGAGACTTTATAAAGTTTCTGATGTAAGTTCTTTACCCCTTGTAAATATGCATAATAAGTGGTATTCATTATTCACATAGTGTCTTCTAAAATTATAGTCTGAGACTATGATGATGCTGGTGATAAATAAAAGTTTATTAGGAATATAGTTAACTGAAAATGTTAAGTTACTTAAGTCAGGGAGATAAGTACATAGGTAGTATGATACAACTTGTGTTGTACATAAAAAGAATAACTTTTTCCCAGGTGATTATATATACCATATATTATTTTTGGAAACCACTGTTAAATAAATTATAAATACAAAACACTAATTGTTCTGGAAAGTCTTTGTAAGAATAGACTTTTATGAGCTGTTTAAATGAAAGGAGGGAGAAAAGTAAGTGAGTTTAGACAGGGGAGGTATTCTGAGTTTAGAGTGCAGCTTGGGAGAAGACTTGGCTGTGGGTGGGAGTGGAATGAAAACAGGGAAGAAGGCTGTTTGCCCATGTGCTCATGGCACAGTGAAGCTCCCCAGAGGAATAAAGGAATCTAAAGGGAATGAAGGATAAAGAGGCAGCGATTAACTAGATTAACCCTAATCTGAAGTGTAATAGATTACCGCAAAGCGAAATAGTATAATTCATTGTTCAGATGATGGGCACCAGTGGGTGAAGGATGCTTTTGAAGTCAGAAACTGCTATGGATAATTGTGAGGGGAGCCTTAGTTCCTAGAGACTGAAGAGAGGAAAAACGCAGGGCCCTGCAAATGGTAGGGAAGTTCTAGTTCTTGGAAATACTGCCTAGGATTATGGCAATGTACTTATCCTTTCTAAGTCCTTGGAAGAGATATAACTATAATCAGAGAAGCTTGGCAATGGCAATGCATTTCCTTTCCTGGAAATTCAAGAAACCAGATCTCAAACTGAACTGTAGGAACTGAGAGGCAAAGGGAAGGATAAGGGGGTGGAGGGAGAAAAAGTTTAGACAGAGAACAGGTAATATAGGTCAAGCTCGAGGATTTCATAGAACCTGAAAATATCACTAGAGGCTACCAAAGGCAATAGGAACCTTTTATAGTGTGACCTAGATTGAGCACCAGGGCCATGGAGTGAACAGGAACTCCCAATGGAGCAAGTCCAGTTTGGACTTTCACATTGGACAGGGAATCTGGAGAGCATATCTTCGAAACAGTTCATGTAAAAGACAATTCAGAGATTTTACCAGAGAAGAGACATTCAATAAGTCCTAAAGAAGAGTGGATCAGAAGATTTGAGAAATGTATCAACTGTCTGGGAATATTAGAAAAGATCAGTTACTTTTAGAAATATCTGAGAATCATTTTGTGCTTCTTGAAAGTCTTTTATATATCATTTTCTGATCATCTTTCATCTAATATAGAGTGTGAAGAGCTAGCATAAAAATGTGGCCATATTTTCCAAGATGATATCAGTTAGAGTCTGTTTAGAGAACAATTTAAGATTATTCTGCTGTATGTGGCAGTGTGGCCCCAGCTCTTCACAGACAGTGGGCAGATTTTACAAGCATATCACAGTGCATTAGCTATTCTTACTTTAAATATGTAAATAAGTTGTTTCTAAAGCAGACATACTGACATAGTTCTTCAAGGTTGTTCCTGAAATTCCTACTACCTTAAACTGTGAGTAAATTAGATGAACAATTTATTTGTAAATCCATTCTACAAATATTTATTAAGTACTTACTGTTTATAAGGTACTATTCTAGGTGTTGAGAATACAGAGGCAAATAAAAAAGATTTCGTTTTTGCCCTCCTGGAGTCAACATTCCATTGGTGATGGATGTGAGTAGGACATAAGACATGAGTTATTAAACACACAACGAGATCATTTTAGGCCATAATGTGTGGGACACAGAAAATACAACAGAATGATATGATGAAAGGGAATGGGGTGGGGTGGGGCTTGAATGATCGTGAAAGACCCCTCTGGGATGGTGACATTTGAGCTGAAATCCAAAGGACAAGACTGCTGGGGGAAGAGGGGATGGCTGAAGGGGGAACAAATGCAAAGGCTCAATGCAGCAGTGAGCTTCGTGGGGTTTCTAGAACAGAGAGGGTGTGAGATAGGCTAGAGTGTGGTGAGAGAGGGAAGAACAGAAGGAGATAAAGCTGGAGAGAAAGACACAGTCCGTTCACACAGGCCATGGCATGGCATGGAATTGGGAATTTATTTCCAGCCTAGTGGGAAGCTATTTAATGAAGAGCAACATTTTTTTGTTTGTTTTTTTTTGTTTGTTTGTTTGTTTGTTTTTCAGAGACAGGGTCTTGCTCTGTCACCCACAGGTTGGAGTGCAGTGGTGTGATCTCAAGTCACTGAAACCTGCACCTCCTGCTTTCAAGCAGTGTTTGTACCGCAGCCTCCCAACTAGCTGGGATTACAGGCATGAGCCACCACACTGGTTTCACCATCCTAACCTCAAGTGATCCACTCGCCTCGACCTCCCAAAGTGCTGGATTTACAGGTGTGAGCCACCACACTAGCCTTTTTTTTCATTTTAAGACAAAAATATCTCCTTTATTACTGATGAAAGTAATATTGCAGAATGTGACCAAAATATCAACTTTATTATTTGACAAAACTGATTATATCAGTCCATTTTGTGTTGCTATAAAGGAATGACTGAAATGAGGAATTTATTTAAAAACAAGAGGTTTATTTTGGCTCATGGTTCTGCAGGCTGTACAAGAAGCATAGTGCTGGCATCTGCTTCTGGAGGGACCTCAGAAAGCTTATAATCATGGTGGAAGGGGAGAGGGTGCAGGTGTGTCACATGGCAAGAGAGGGAGCAAGAGAGAGAGGGAAGGATGTACCAGGCTCTTTCAAAAGCCAGCTCCCTTGCAAACTAATAGACTGAGAATGCACTCATTATCATAGGGAGCACATCAAGCCATTCATGAGGGATCCACCCCCATGGCCCAAAGACCTCCCACTAGGATCACCTCCATCACTGGGGATCACTTTTCAATGTGAGATTTGGAGGGGACAAATATCCAAACCATATCACTAATATTTTTGAGAATGTGACCAAAATATCAACTTTATTATTGATAAAACAAACAGAGAATGTGGGCTGTATCTATGGACGAAGTGGTATTCCAAATACTAGACAGCATTAGGATTAGAATTGCCCCCCTCATCACAGGAAGCATTGGATTGGGCTGTCCCTTGAGAGTCTTGCCCTTCTGAGACTGACACCCTAGAAGGACAAAACAGAAAGGGTGTTCTGGAAGCCGATTGATCCTACAGAGTCCAGTGGAGGTGTTTAAGTAGAAAGTGACACCACACACTTTCCGAAGTACAAGAAAAGGTTGAATTCTCTGCTTTCTTCCTCGCTTTTTCGCTTTACCAAACACTCACAGAGACTCCCTCGTGCATCAGTCCCTGTGCTGCATACTGGTGATCCAAGCAAGATTGTAACCTCATGGATCCTCTAGCTTTATGATAGAGATGACATATTAACTAATGCTGGTAGAGGTTTGAGCCAGCAGAGGTTTTTTTTAGAGGAAAAAATTTCTTATTCAGGAAAATGATAGAACGGGCTGTTTTTAATTATAAAACACAACGTCTCTTAGGGGTAGTATGGTGGGAGAGGTTTGGACAGATGAGCAAAACTGATCCACATAATAAATGTGAGGAATTTGTAGTTTTCATATTGGTCCCCAGGAAATGAAATAAACTAGAGAGAGCAGTGGAAAGGATTTTAGAGTGAGACATGACAGCAGGCAGCAGGCTGGGCTCTCCGGAGAGGCAGGGCCAGTGAAAATTTCCTGTCATGGAGAAGTTTTAAGGAATATGGAAGGCGAAGTTATTTCTTGTACTGGGCTACAATTAGTGCCTGTTATTTATGACCTTATTTATGACCTTAGGAAAAGTCTGTTATGTCCAGCAACCTTATATTCCTGGTAAGTTGGAGGAACGCAGGAAAAGGAAATTTCCGTTGTGTGGGTGAAATGCTGGAAAGCAAAGAGGTACTCTTGGAGGTAGGTTGATGAATGAGAAGAGGGGATCAGAGTGAGTGGTGGCCAGAACTTAAGGCCCTTGGAAATGCAAGCTAATGAGGGAGTTTTCCTCTGGAAATTGCCTGGAGTTTTCCACCCAAGCAATTTAATGTAGGCTTTGAAGGAAATATGATGACCCAGAACTAATGAGGACTTGGAGACTTTGGGTGGCAAATATTGAGTTAAGCAGAAAATTATTGCATATAATAATAAATGCAAGGATACTGCACAAAAAGCTCGGGGCGGGGGGAGGTGGTTAAAGGTATTGCCTAAGGAATGCAATAGGAATTAGTTGTGAAGTTGAGAATGGGTGTGGGTGAGGATGAGGCTTCCCAGACAGAGGAAATATTATGGGTGCAAAGGCCCAGAGCAATCAGGGAATTAATTGCAAGTTAATTCCAAGCATTTGAAGTATAGAACTGGAGAGGGTAGGAAGTAGTGGGACTGAAAAGAGGAGTAAGCATCAGATCCTAAAGAACTTTCTGTGCTCTACTCTGGGCCCTATTCTGACAGCAGGGGGATAGAGGAAGATCTTTGAAGGCTTGAATAAAATGACACTTAAAACTATATCTTTTAAAATGCATGTAAGCAATAAAGAAGTAGCACTTTAGGCAGATTTCAAGTTGGCTCCAAAGTGGACATGAGCTTCTTTAAAGGCCCTTCTCATTTCTTCTCCCTCCTGTTGAAACTTCTGGTCATTCCAGACTTTCAGACTCTCAGACCATATCTGGGGTCAGGATGGCTTCCTTCCCCTAGGGGCATCAGCTGTCAGGGGTCTGGTCTCCCTACTCTATCTTCCTTTCCTTATCAAAGATGACTGGTGTAGTCTGGAGACCTTGTCTTCTTCTAAAGAGCGAGTTCAGCACATGTTTCTTTGCATGAGCATCTTCTCATGAGGGCTGAGAGGAGGTGAACTTGCACTTACTGAGCATCTTCCCTGTGCCATGTTACAAGCGTCATGTCCAGCGCCTGGCACTGTGCCTGGGACATGGTATGAGATGAATGAAAAAGCCTAATTAATCATCATAACTGGTTCTATCTTGCTCCAATTTAGAGATGAAGAAATTCAAATTAAGGCAATTATTAAGCTTATCCAAGGTCACATAGCTGCTGGGTAGCCCAGTCAGGATTTAAACTGAGGTGGTTGGCTTTCCAAAACCACAGTTTTGTCCATCTATCATAATGTGTCACTCACAGAGACAAAATTAATATGAACTTCAGAAAAGAAGCTACCAGTGTGCATAGTAATATTCTTATGGAAATGATGGAGAAATAGGATGTGGATCTAGGATAATTAAGTGGATACATACCTTGTTTAACAACCACACATAAAGGCACTGATGGATTGGTTATTGTGGGCTCGGAGTAAAGTGTGAAGTAGCTCACCCAATGTGAATTCCTTAAGCAAGTTCACCTCAGCAATTTTGTTTATGACTTGGGTGAAGATATATTGGTAATATTTATTTAATTTGGAATAATAGAAATGCTGGAAGGATAGCAAGAATGAAAAACAATTCAAAATTCGAAACAGTCTAAAATATTGGATTGAATTCTCTCTGAGGTTTTAATAAGAAAAATTCCATACATACAATGAAGTTGAAAGAATACTACAATGAATACTCATATACCAAGTCCTTAGATTAACAAATGTTAACATTTTACCAGTTTTATTTACATGTCTTAGCAAATATTGAATTTCTTACTATTTGGAAGCAAATCGTAGACCTCATGAAATTTCGCTATTTCATATCTTCTAAAAATACCTTATCTTATACAACTCTAGTACTATGGCTCACACCTAAGAAGATTAGCAAGAATTCCCTCAGATCATAATATCCAATCCACATTTAAATTTCCTCCAAATTTTTTTATTGTGGTAAAATATACACAACGTAAAATTTACCCTTGTGTTTTTTTTTTGTTTTTTGTTTTTTTTTTTGAGATGAAGTCTCGCTCTGTCGCCCAGGCTGGAGTACAATGCCACGATCTCAGCTCACTGTAACCTCTGCCTCCCAGGTTTAAGCAATTTTCCTGCATCAGTCTCCCATATAGCTGGGACTACAGGCATGCGTCACCACGTCCAGCAATTTTTTTGTATTTTTAGTAGAGACGGGGTTTCACCATGTTAGCCAGGATAGTCTGGATCTCCTGACCTTGTGATCTGCCCGCCTCAGCCTCCTAAAGTGCTGGGATTACAGGTATGAGCCACCACACCAGCCCCTTTTGGTTGTTTTTAAATGCACAGTTCGTTGGCAGTAAGTATATTGTTATGCAGCCATCACCACCATCCATCTCCAGAACTTTTTCATAATCATTCTCAATTTTTGCTAAAATGAATTTGAAATGAAACTTTGTAGGGAGTACATATGATCTGATACTTGGATGTAAAAACCAACTTCATAAGCATGAGGCCAAGGAGATGGGAATATATCTATAGCATGAGTGAAAAACAATTATGGGTCTTAGCCAACAGGCTCAATTGTGATTGCCAAAGAGTAAGTGCAAACTTAGATTGAAGAATAGTCCTGGATTCAACACTGCCATTTTCCACACTGCCCACACTCTACGTACTGTGTCCAGTTCTCAGTTCTATACCATTGGTAGTCAGAAAACTGTTACCAGGAAGATGAAGGGATTTAAGAACATATTGAGAAAGAGGAACACATTTTAGAAAGAGGAAGAAATTGAGTATTTGAGTCTTGGGAAAAACAAAAGTTAACTCTTTGACTAAGAGATATCTATTAACTGCCTTGTAATAGTAAAGAACAGCCTTTTGGAAGGTATCCTTGTTTCTTCTAAAGGTAGGTCACAGACTACTAGAGGAAACTGCCATGGGAGAGACATCAGTTCAAATAGAGTAATTTAATAATAATGGTTAGAGTTGATCAAAAGCATTGCCTTAGGAAGTAGCTAGTTCTCTGACACAAGTGTCCTTCACTGTAATACAGACAGAAGACATCCAAGCACTGAGTGGCTTTTTAGATTAGATGATATTAGTCTAACTACTTTTTATTTGGGATCTTTTTGGTTGCAAGTGACAGAAACCCGAATAATAACTTCTTAGGCAAAAGAGAAATTTTTTGAAAGAATGCTTGAGTAATTGTATATAATCAGTGTTTGAGCTGAACACTGAAACTCAAGGAGGATGGAGCACAATTCTCTTTCTCACTCTCGCTCTCACTCTTGCTCTCTTCCTTGTACTTGCTCCACTCTCATTCTAGCTCTGGTTTCTTTATCTCTCAGTGATTCAAAGCAGCCTGGTAAGAAAAAATAAGGTGTTGACTGTTTCTGAATTTTAACATGCCTAGTTGAAGAATCCTGGTGAAAGACTCTGTGTTGCCAGTCAGCTCTGCCAAGAAAAAATGATGATCAATGAATTTACTCAGTTTGCTAAATTGTGAGCTCTTTCAGGTAACAAGGGAGTCTATCACAAAACTTTCAATGCTACAAAAGACAATGGTAAGGTTAAGACCCTGTCCTGCCTTAAATGACATGGACGGTCAGTTCTGAAGGGAAATATCTGTCTGCAGAATCCATGGCAAATTCAAGCTACCCCATAGGAGAAAATGCTTGAAGGTCGCCTGGAAGTACCGCATTCAATGTCGTAGCATATTTGGGAGCCACTGGGAAATCCCTGCCACCCACAGACTGGCCAGGAATGCAGCAAATAAAGTAAGGCTTTTATTTTCTGAGAAAGTATGGGAAAACTGTGAGACAAGGGTAATGGTGCATAGCAGCTCAGGCTCTGCAAACATTTGCACTGTGGCTGAAAGCCAAGGCTAGGGCTTGGAACCTGCAGGACTGTAGATGAGATCCTGGTGTTTTAGTAGAAAAGTCCATTCTTCACTGTACACAAAGGAAAGTTGATCCTCAAGGTGAAATAACAATTCAGTGGCATAAATTTCCTTAACATGAAAGTTCCTCGACTCCCATCTCTTCCTTTTTATATACCACCTTGCCTTTGAGAAATTATGTTAGCTCTGCAGAGGTCCAGTTTGGCTTCCCAGGCATTTATGGTCTGAGAAGTACTCAGGCTTAACTTTGCAGAGGGGGACAGATATCCCCAAATACCAGTTCATGGGGTCATTGCAAAGACACCAGTTGAAGAGCTTTCAATTTTAACTTTTGCATTAGTTATTTTTAAATTTGCAGAGTATTTTTGTGGAGTCAGGGTGCCACTATATTGCCCAGACTTGTCTCAAGTGATCCTCCCACTTTGGCTTTCCAGAGTGCTAAGATTACAGGCATGAACCACTACACCTGGTCACATGTATTAGTCTGTTCTCACAGTAGTTTAAAGAACTGCCCAAGACTGGGTAATTTATAAAGGAAAGAGGTTTAATGGACTGATAATTCCACATGGTTGGCGAGGCCTCAGAAAACTTACAACCATGGTGCAAGTGGAATCAAGGACCTTCTTCACATGGCATCAGGGGAGAGAAGAAGCTCGGAAAAACTGCCATTTATAAAGCCATCAGATCTCATGAAAACTCACTCACTATCATGAGAACAGCATGAAAGAAAGTGCCCCATGATCCAATCACCTCCGTCCCTTGACATGTGGGGATTATAGGTCCCTCCCTTGACACATGGGGATTACAGTTCGAGATGAGATTTGGGTGGGGACACAGAGCCAAACCATATCACCATGCATATTAGTTTTGCTGTGAAGTTATTCATTTTTGAAAAAAAATTCTACAAGTTGTAACAGGGAACTAGGGAAGAGAACACAAATATATCACCTGCCCTGGGAGCTAAGCACTCTCTTAGCTGCCCACCTTCCAAATTTCCTAGTCTTATCTGTATTTCTCTCCATCCTTGTAAGGCTAACTTGGAACTAGGCCAGCTCCAGGAAAGTATGAAGCAGGATTCAGAATGGATGTCTGTTGGTACAGCTAATCTGGCTTTTGTACAATCTGCCATGGAAGTGAAAGTTAGATGATGACGATGATGATGATGATGAGGAGGATGATGATGATGATGATGACAATGATGAAAATGGGTTGCCCTGCCAACCAGCAAGTGCAGGTGGATCTGTTTTGCTATTCTGAGAACGTTGTTGGAGTGCAGAGGTAACTAATGAAATGAAAGCTAAAGCGTGTGCACACTGTTGCTTCTCTGAAAACCCATAAGGAGAATGTCAAATGTTTGAATGTTTTATTATATTTTATATTTCATAAGATGCTGCAGGGTACAGAAAGAATAGAAAGTAATGGCTCAAAAGTGGAGGAGCAGGAGTGATAAGTCCTAGAATTGAAAATAACCATCACCCTTAGTTACTGTGGGTAAATAATACACTATAAAAGCCTTGGGAGGGAAAAGGGCATTGACTCAAAAGAGTATCCCTGACAGTGAATCTAATTAGGTCTACAAAAAAAAATAAAAACCAGTTGGGACAAATGAGAAACAACCTTACCTTCTCTTCCCAAACAATTATGCCAGAAAAGATAAAAGCGACATCATTTGAGAGAATTTGCTACAGACTATAACAGTGGCTGCAGTGACAACAAAAACGTTCTTGCCTCATCATGAGTTATTGATGAAGCCTATGTCTATGACAAATGTGCCTCATGAAAGCTACGGCATTTCAAAATAGATGCTTTTCCCCTACTGCATCTTTTAATACAGAACACATAATCTATTGAAGATGTATGCAAGTTCATGCTCAGAGTAACTAAGAGTGAGTCCTGCAGGATTGGGATATGGAACGCAGGCCACTGCTTTTCCTTTGTAGCCTACAGGGAGTCTCCAAACATTTTAGTATGTATCTGTGTGAATATGTTTTAGAAGGTGGGCTTCTAGGAGTGGCAATATGTCTTTTTAGGTTGCTCAGCAATATGATTTTTACACGACTACTTGAACTTTGGAAATGGAGAAAACCATTTATAAAATGTGGGAAGACATTTCTTTTTTCCTTAAAATATGTATTTCTCAGCACAAATGGCTATTTGTTGGTCAAATTGAGCAGAATGTGTGTGAAGAGTATTGCCCCAGCTTCCTCAGGGAGAATGAAGTAGAGTATGCAATTTGTGAAGGCAGTGTTTTCACATCTTTTTGATTATGACTCACACTTAACGCATTTTACATCTTTTACATTATACCCGAAATATGTATAAGCACATGCACGCGCGCACACACACACGTGAAGCAATGATTTCATGAAACAATAATTACCCTTGAATGTTTTCCACTCTTCTCTATTCTTTCTTTCTTCTTCCTTTTTTTTTCTTTGCTATATGTTAAATTTTTTGTAGATTGATGCCTGAAAAACTCTGAATTCAAGGACACCAGAGCACATGTGCTCTGTCCAACAGGTTGACGATAAGCTCTTAGAGGGTAGAGGCATCTCTAGTGCCTAGTGTAGGATTTAACGCATTATGGGTACTAAACACATGTTGGTTTAGGTCTAATAAGGTCTACAAAAAATTATTATCAACACCATCCTCTAATTATTTGACCTTGGGCAAGTTGTTTAACTTCTCTGCGCCTTGGTTTTCTCACCCATGAAAAGATACTACTAGTACTAACCTCTTGGCTTTGTTGTGAGATGAGAGCATCTAGAACAGTGCTTGCCACATAGTTAGCTATCATTTTTATTGCTTATGCTATGATTAAAGACTCCGTGGCAAATGTTGTCAGTTATGGCCAACTTACTTGTCCATTATCTCATTTATTCATTTCAGCAGTGCCTCTTAAGTTCCTTGAACAATGCTAAGCATTTTACATTCATTTCTTTTGTTATCTTCTTAACAACCCTATGAGGCAGGGACTACTAGTGTAGTTTACAGATTAGGCTTATAAAGGTGAGCTGTTTGCCTAGCATAACACGTAACACATAGTTCTTGACAACAGGGCTATATGACTCCAAAGCTTGAGCAGTTATGGTGAGGGAAGGGGAGTGGGGCCAAAGGTATTTCAGGCAGATGATATGCCAATTGCAGAAGTCCAGGGAATGATCCTAACACTATTTCATATATGTTCCTTCCCTCTGATTTTTGTAAATACTGTGAATTCGATAAGTTGCACAAAAGGTAGAAAAGGTTCATATCATTTTCAGCATAGAAAAGAATAAGGGAAGTACAGGTTTACAGGCATATTTTGTTTTTGTGGGCTTCCCTTGTGCCTTGCTTCATCGTGATTTTTTACAAATTGAAGGTGGTGGCAACCCTGTGTAGTGAGGCTATTGGTGCCATTTTTCCAACAGCATTGCTCACTTTGTGACTCTGTGTCAGCCTGTTTTAACAATAAGGTATTCTTAAATTATGGTATATACATTGGTTTTTTTAGATGTAATACTACTGCACACTTAATAACTGCAGCATAGTGTAAACATAACCTTCATATGCTGTGGGAAACCAAAAAAATTGTGTGACTCACTTTATTACAATATTTGTTTTATTGCAGTGACCTAGAAACAAATCTGTAATGTCTCCAAGGTATGCCTGTTGTACTAGTTCATTTTCATACTGCTATGAAGAAATACTCGGGACTGAGGAATTTATAAAGAAAAAGAGGTTTAATGGACTCACAATTCCACATGACTGGGGAGGCCTCACAATCATGGCAGAAGGTGAAGGAAGAGCAAAGGCACTTCTTACATGGTGGCAGGCAAGAGAGCATGTGCAAGGGAACTGCCCTTTACAAAACCATCAGATCTCATGAGACATTCACTATCACACAAACAGCATTGAAAAACCCAACCTCATGATTGAATTACCTTCCACTGGGTCCCTCCATGATATGTGGGGATTATGGGAACTACAATTCAAGATGGGATTTTGGTGGGGACACAGTCAGACCACATCATTCTGCCCCAGTCCATCCCAAATCTCATGTCCTCACATTTCAAAACCAATCATGCCTTCCTAACAGTCCCCCAAAGTCTTAACTCATTTCAGTATTAACTCAAAAGTTCACAGTGCAAAGACACATCTGAGACAAGGCAAGTCTCTTCTGCCTATGAGCCTGTAAAAGCAAAAGCAAGTTAGTTACTTCCAAGATACAATGGGGTTACAGGCATTGGGCAAATACACCCATTTCAAATGGGAGAAAATGGCCAAAACGAAGAGGATACAGGCCCTATGGAAGTCCAAAATCCAGCAGACAAGTCAAATCTTAAGGTTCCAAAATGATCTCTTTTGACTCCATGTCTCACATCTAGCTCATGCTGATGCAAGAGTGGGTTCCCATGGTCTTGGACAGCTCCTCCCCTGTGGCTTTGCAGGGTACAGTGCCCCACTCCTGCCTGCTTTCATGAGTTGGCTTTGAGTGTCTGTGGCTTTTCCAGGTGCACAGTGCAAGCTATCATTGAATCTACCATTCTGGGGTCTGAAGGATGGTGGCCCTCTTCTCACAGCTCCATGAGGCAGTGCTGCAATGGGGACTCTGTGTGGGGTCTCCCACCCCACATTTTCCTTCTGCACTGCTCTAGCAGAGGTTCTCCATGAGAGTGCCACCCCAACAGCACACCTCTGCCTAGACATCCAGGCATTCCCATTTCGCCTCTGAAATTTAGGTGGAGATTCGTAAACCTCAATTCTTGAGTTCTGTGTACCTGCAGGCCCAACACCACATGTAAACCACCAAGGCTTGGGGTTTACACCTTTTGAAGCAATGGCCTGAGCTGTATGTTGGCTCCTTTTGGCCATGACTGGGGCACAGAGCACCATGTCCCGAGACTGCACAAAGCAGCAAGACCCTGGGCCTTGCCTACAAAGCCATTTTTTTCCTCTTAGGCCTCTGGGCCTGTGATGGGAGGGGCTGCCATGAAGACCTCTGACATGCCCTGGAGACATTTTCTCCATTGTCTTGGTGATTAACATTTGGCTCCTTGTTACTTATGCAAATTTCTGCAGCCAGCTTGAATTTCTCCTCAGAAAATGAGTTCTGTTGTATAATCAGGCTGCACATTTTTCAAACTTTTTTGCTCTACTTCTCTTTTAAATATAAGTTTCAATTCCAAACCATACTTTTGTGAATTCATAAAACGGAATGCTTTTAACAGCATCCAAGTCATCTCTTCAACACTTTGCTGCTTATAAACTTCTTCCACCAGATACTCTAAATCATCTCTTTCAAGTTCAAAGCTCCACAGATCTATAAGATGGGGCAAAATGCCACCAGTCTCTTTTCCAAATTGTAACAAGAGTCACATTTATTCCATTTCCCAAAAGGTTACTCATCCCCATCTAAGACCATCTCAGCATTGACTTCATTGTCCCTATCACTATCAGCATTTTGGTCAATGTCATTTAAGAAGTCTCTAGGAAGTTCCGACTTTCCCACATTTTCCTGTCTTCTTCTTAGCCCTCCAAACTCTTCTAACCTGTGCCTGTTACCCAGTTCCAAAGTTGCTTCCACGTTTTCGAGTATCTTTATAGCAATACCCCACTCTACTGGTACCAATTTAGTGTATTAGTTCATTTTCATACTGCTATGAAGAAATACCCAAGACTGGGTAATTTATAAAGAAAAAGAGGTTTAATGGGCTCATAGATTCCACATGGCTGGGGAGGCCTCATAATCATGGTGGAAGGCAGAGAAGTAGCAAAGGCACATCTTACGTGGCGGCAGGCAAGAGAGCATGTGCAGGGGAACTGCCCTTTATAAAACTGTCATATCTCATGAGACTTATTCACTATCATGAGAATAGCAGGGGAAAAACCTGCCCCCATGATTGAATTACTTTCTACCAAGTCCCTCCCATGACGTGTGGGGATTATTGGAGCTACAATTCAAGATGAGATTTGAGTGGGGATACAGCCAAACCATATCACCTGTACTTCTTTCTGATTTTCCATACAACTACTTTCTTTGGAAGCTGCTTGTCTTCAACACTGTGGGTGTGGTACTTCCTTGGTGGCAGGATAGAGTCAGACAAAAGAAATTAAAGCTCCAAATTTGACAGAGGCCAAGGAAATGTGGCAAAAGGTAGTTTACCTAAAAAGCAAGAATAAGAGATACCCAGGGTAAAATGGACAAATCTTAGACAATGGTGTACCAAGTAAATAAGAACACATAAACAGATAAGCTTTTGAAACTGGTGATATCAGGGAATGTAGGCTGGACTGGTAATGCCAATTGCCTGGGGATGGTTTTATTTGCCCAGGTGCCACTTTTGAAGGGGTAGGGCTGTCCTATCCTTGGTTCAAGCCTTGAATTTTGGAACCCAGCTTCCAATAATCGTGGCAGTTGCAGCCATTGTGTTCAGTGGCCTGTGGCTCTTTCTTCAAATAAAATTCTATTTCTTATTAATTATAACTTACTTGCTTATTAAAAATTTCTTTTCAAACTTAGGTCATAGAAGTAAAGTACATTTATTGCGCCTCCTCTCTGGTGTTCCAAGACTAGATTTGAAAAGCAATTCATTTTTGTTTGTCTTGGAGGAGACAAAGGGCTCTCTACCTGTTAAACATCACAGTTGGCATCACAGGATAAAAAGTCACTCTTTCTGCCACATGGCTTGGTCTCTGAAGGAAATGGTCGAGGCATTCTTAACTTACTAACTGGACGATTTGATGAGTGAGAAACCCTTTCTTGTAGAATGGGAATTTCCTTTTTAGGGATGTACTTATTACAACCTTTTCACCAAATCTGCCTATTGCGTATTTTGCTGGACTTTCTGTTGCATCTCTGACCCATCTCAGATTATGTCTGTCCCTCCTTGGAACAGATAAAGGCCCTTTGTTAGAAAGGACTCCCATGATTTGGTGGCTTTTACACACCAGAGAGCTCAGCTACTGTCTACCCCCCACTCTCCATTTCCTTGGATGCTTCCAGGCAGCCTCTCATCATCTCTATCAAGCTACCAAGTATACACACAAGTATGTGTGCACATATTTGAAATATTAGGCCTGTACACCATGGACCATGGGTACTGGCCTTAACAAACCACTTGTATTGAGTGAATAATAGTCCAGCTTGCCAGTACTTTATATTATCATATAAAATTTATGATATATTATCATAAATATCTGAGGAAAAAGAGGTATTTCTTATATTAAAGGAGCATTCTCCTTTGGTCAGGAATGGCAGGCTTGGAACAGAAATTCCTGGACCGTTCTTTGAATTATGTGCTCAGCTCTGACTCTCCTTTCTACCGAGGGCCACCTCTCTCTTAGCTGGAAACTCATGGAATCCCCTCTGCTTTGTAAAGTCTTTTACCACTGTTTGCTGTTACTGTTAGCAGTTTTATTCTGTTAGGCCCTCTGAGCTGATATTTCTACCTGGGAAACGACTATTTCTCTCCAGTTGTCTATCGTCTGTTCTGCTAACCTCTAGTATGTCACTGAACAAAGTTGTATGCAAATGTGTAAGTCTACCAAAAGGCTTTGAGAATTAAAGGACATTGCAATGACTCAGGAAAGTTTGCACAATTCTCCTTTAAATATGACATTTACCATAATCCTACTCATTTAAGGGAAAAGCATTTGAAAGCTAAACCCTTCAGAAGGTGTTCTTTCTAGCAGATTTTCTCAACAACACTGTCAACACTTTGGGCCAGATAATCGTGTGTTGTGGGGGCCATTCTGTGCCTTGTAGGATGTTTAGCAACATCCCTGGTCTCCACTCACTAGATGCCAGTAGCACTTCCACAATGACAACCAAAAAATGTCTCCAGAGATTACCAGATGTCTTCTGGGGGTCAAATATCCCCTCTGTTTGAGGAACACTGCCCTCTAGAACCTTGCTCTTCAAAATGTGGTCTGAAAACCAGCAGCATTGACATTAGCAAACTTGTTGGAAATGCAGAATCCACCTGAACCACAGGTGTACCTAATAAGAATCTGCATTTTAACAAGAACCCCCTGGTGACTTATATTCAAAACCTTAAACGCTGTGAAGCCTTGCTTCTCTCAGAGCTCCTTTTCATCTTTCCTGACAAATTACCACCTTTTGGGAAATTCCTCAAGCTGCTCACAGGTATTTGTGTTGACTCAAGACCTACAGCCTCACTGCTTCCTTCCAGCAGTACCTGTTGTGTTGGACCCCTGTTAACTACAACAGGGATGACACCAGGTTCAAGAAGCCGAAGAAGAGATCCAGAGCCAGTGAGTGAAACATAGGGTGTATTTGAGGGAACTTGCTTACAGGGTTGTCCAGTGTCAGTGGGCTGGACAGGAGAACTGCTCCCACTTATAAAAAGCATGCAGTTTATATACATAGTGTCTTCACTTAGCTCCCTCCCCGCAGTAACCTCCATGTGGTAACCCTCATTTCTTAGGATATTGCTGTCAGGTGTCTACCACACAGCACCTTTCCTCAATTCTGGTTATATACAAGCATATATAATTTCTCTCTTGCTTCAATATATATATACTGGTTTTTATGTTGTTGTTCCCTAGTCTCAGCCCTATGCTTTTATTCTATGAAGTTGGGCCTTCCTGGACTGGGTATTCAGGCTGTAATAGTGCTCTAGAGGCTCTAGAATAATATTCCACAAGATGACCCTGGGCTGAGGAGGGAAAAAGGAATTTGGGTCTTTAAGTCTGCAGAAACAGCTGAGGTGGTACTGACACTGTGTGTGTGGCCACTTTGATGTCTCCTTGCTTGCGGCATTTGAAAGGAAGCCTAGAGTGACTTTGTATTTAAGATTATCAGCGTTCATCAATTAGTATTACCCATGATAACTCATGAGATTCAGAATTATGAACTGACATGAAAACATCGAAAGTCTGTTAGTCTGATGCCACTGACACTCTTCATTTCCACTAGTCTTTAGATGTTAGAATCCAATATCATTGCTTAACACTCACAATGAATTAATTTATATACTTGAGTACTATACTACTGTTGCTAATATACCTGCATTATTTTGACACTGAATGTCCAAGTTTCTTTTAAAATTATTGTTTGGTTATCTAGTCTATGTTATTAAAATTCAGAACTGGGACAAAACTTCCACCCACTTTTATATACTTATGCTCTTTGTATCTCAATTCATAAGTGGTTTTTTTAGCAATTAAAGGCAACCCGTTGCTGGGCATCCCAGCTACTTGGGAAGCTGAGTTGGGATGATTCCTTGAGCCCAGTGTTTAAGTTGAAGACTAATCTGGGCAACATAGTGAGATCCTATCTTAAAAAATAAACAAACAAAAGAAAAGAAAAACAGCAACTATTGGGTATCACACATGTGTCAGTCCCTGAGAGACAATGTGAAATTGTGAGCCATATAGTTATAGATTTAACAGGGCTGGGTATAAGGAGAGACAAGCAAGGTACCTAGGACACAGACACACTTTCCTGGGTTTCTGCAAGTGCTGACTCTAGTCCTAGACCTAAGACCTAGTATTTTCAATCTGCCTGTGGTATGTTTTCCTCTAAATTCATTTCTCTGTCACTGAAATCTTGGTAACAACTAATTTCTCCGTTATTTAAATTGTTTCCTAGACTCAACTCCATGCTTTTATTCCATGAAATTTGGTCTTCCTGGACTCCTATATCTAATGGAGTCACTCCAGTAACTTGATGATTGGGAAAGATATAATTCAAGAGAACAGACTTGGAATTTTGTTTCCCAGATCTATTACCCACATGTGCCAGTTGCCAATTTGTTACCTTCTTAGTACAAATTCACCCTCCCGTGTACTTCATTTTGAAACTGAATCTGGATCCTATAAAAATGTCTCTTGTGCCAGTAATCTCCAGGTTAAGCTTTATCAGTAGAGGATGCTGGAGGAACTCTGCATGAGCACCTTGTTCCATTGCTTTTCTTCTGGCTTCTACAATGCAGTGTCCAGCAAGCATCCTCACATGGGAGACCAGAGAATGCACATTCTCCAGCAAGTCTTACTGGCACTCCTGCCAGCATCTTTCTAGTGAGTTCTGCCAGCACCTCAGTGGGCAGCTTTCAGTGAGTTTCACCAGTACCCCAGTGGGCAACTCCCTTGACAGTGCAGTGAGGGAGACTCAGTACTGTCCATCCCCAACATGTTTCCCTGACACCCCAACTCGTTGTTTCCTGCTTGTCAATCCCAGCCTATGACTCCTCAGTGTCATCCAGTGGGCCACACCCTCTCCAACAAGCTATAGATCTCAGTCTTGGTGGGGGTGGCATAGAGGCTTCTAAGTTTGTTTCTTCCTTGAGTATTCTCAATATGGTCCAAAAGGGATTCACAATATGGTCCAAAAGAGATATGTTAAAATGTGATCTTACTCTATTTTTAGAAGCCGTCTGAAGGAGATACAGGACCACCAATGGTTTGAATGTGTCCCCTCCAAAATTCAGGTATTCCCAATGTGATAGTATTGAAACAGTCTTGTTATCTGAGGCATCACCTGGAGTTCTTCATCATAACTGAAGAAATCAAGGAAAGTGGACTCCAAGGGTGAAGTTAGAGCAGAAGTTTAATAAGCGGAAGGAAGAGAGAAAGCTCTCTGCCACGAGAGGGGTCCCGAAAGAGGGTTGCTGCTTTACAGTTGAATACAAAGACTTTTATAAACAAGCTAGTGGGGAGAGGTGTTTCCTCTACATAAGGTGCAAACCCATTAGGACTAGGTATGTCATTTGCATAAGATGTGAATTCCCAACAGCCCCCACCCTGTTCTTCTAGTGTGCATGTGGGCTCTTGGCTGAAGTTACTCCATGTTGTTTAATCTCCCTTCTTGCACGTGGGTTAGGGGATGGGATTCTCCATTGCGGATGTGCCTGGTCCAGTGTAGCTCCTCTTATCTGTGCAGCTGTAGACATGTTCCAAGCAAACCTTCCACGTGTGTAAGCTTCCTTACCTAGGTATATCTGAAAAAAGGAGAAGAATGTGCCCACTGAGGCCCATTGTGTTTACGTGAGGCTTGCTGGTTATACAGAAGACCTTATTTTATGCTGGACCTTGCTTTCTTATCTGTGCTTGCAGCTTGGTCTTTCAGGCTGTCCCTTCTGTCAGAAAAGAAATTCAAATCAGGACTTTGCCCTAGCTATCTGCCTAACTGATCCTATCCTTTCTTCCCTGTTGGTACTAAGAAGTGGGGTTTTAAAGAAATGATTAGGCCATGAAGGTTCCTCCTTCATGAATGGGATTAGGTACCCTTATAAAGGGGCTTGATAGAGGGAGTTTGGCCCCCTTGCCTTCTACAATATGAGAACACAGTATTCCTTCTCTCCAGATGATGCGGCATAAGGCACCATCTTGGAAGCAGAGAGCAACCCTTACCAGCCAACCCAACCTGACAGTGCCTTGATCTTGAACTTCCCAGCTTCCAGTACTGTGAGAAAATACATTTCTTTTCCTTGTAAATTATGGCATCTCAGATATTCTGTTGTAGATGCCCAAAACAGACTAAGACACGGTCCTTATTGGGTCCACTGTCCATTTCCTTGTAGACAGTTTAGAAATGGGCTTAGAGCAGCTTGGAAGTAATGAAATGCTAATTGAAAGGTGCAATGCAGCAGTAAGTCTTTGTTAGTATAGCTTATCTTCCTGGGCCCTTGCCCTCTTACTATTTCCTCTTTTTTAGTTCTAACCATACTACAACTACTACCAATATTTGGACTCTGTTTATCTACATTTGAGTCTCAGGCTTTCCCTGAAATGATGTATATCTCTCTCTCTCTCTCTCTCTATCTATCTATCTATCTATCTATCTATCTATCTATCTATCTATCTATCTACCTATCTATCTGTCTATCTATCTATCTTTATCATCTGTCTATCTAAATGTAAATATAGATATACACCAGGATCTCCCTGGAGGAATAAAACAGATTCTCACTTTTTTCTTTGGTTTTTATTTTTAGTTTTTATTTTGACAATTCTCAATCACTGGAATTGCCTTTGTACATGACTTTCTGTGCTCAGTGTAGGGTCTTTTTGAAAAAGTGCTTACTTATACCCAGGATTAATGTTTTCCTGACTAATCTTTCTGAGATTGATAGCAACCACATTGCTTATTAGCCTTAATGGGAAAGTAAAATGTTTCTCCATTTCTCAACTATGATTTTCCTATCAGCTGGGTCAAGAGGCCATCTGACATAGGAGGAGTTTTTGAATACTAACTTATACAGGACACTCATTGGCTTGAAAATATACATTAGCATTACTGTGTCCTTAATTCTGAGTTTAGATATAGCTGAAATATAGGGAACATTAATATATTTAGTTTGCATGCCTAGAGACAGGTTTTTTAATACTCAGTATTCATATTTATGAAAAATAAACTACACATCAGCATTTGAGCCAATGGCCTTAACCCAGATTTTTAGCAGTGAAATACTACAACACCGATTTCTGATTCATACCCTTCATAAACAGGTCTCACGCCTGCCAATGTGGTTTTGGTAAGCATCTTTTTCATTATTTCATTTTCCTGTCGATAGAATTGGCATTGAATTATATTTTGGGGTCCATACATGGGCTGCACATATATAAGCTGCAAAGTGTTATTACCAATGATAGACACACTGAACTTTGAGGGTTGATAACTCTCTAAGCTGGCATACTAAGTTTCATACAGCTTATCAGGTAAAGTTTGATTTAACAAGGTGGCTTTCACAATTGACTATGTTTCTCACTCTAAACTTTTCCATGAATATTTTCATTTGCACCTTGAGGGCTGTATCTCAGCATCTCGAAGTGCCTTGTGTTATCTATCACTATTACACTGTCACCCGAGAACAAGATAAATGTTCCGTATAGACTTATTTAATACAGAGATTCTATTAGAATATATTTTTAAATACTGTGTCATTTATAGACTGTGAAGATATAAAATAAGCAGATTTTTTCCCCTATCTTTGTGGTCAGCAGCTTCATTCACTGATTTTTGCATCTTAGTTATACTTTAGCAAGTAACAACAATAAAAAACTCCATGTCAGATAAAAGCAGCCTGAAAATGGTACCTTCTTACTGACAGCATTAGTGATATTACGGAACACAATTCCTGTGTTTTAAAAAACAATGGGGCTTGTTGTGGAATTGAGCTTCCCAGAGAGTGCCACATGACCACAGGCTATTAATTATACAGTTTTATTGTTATCTTTTGTTCAGAACAATAGTGCTCTGCAGGTCCTGTGGAACTTTTCTCCCATACGATCATGTCAGGTTTTGATTAAGCATCATTATATACAGTTCATTAACAATGTATCTTAAAATGAGTTTTTGATTGAGCATTTTTATTGGTCATTTACCATAATTGATGAATTCTGCTGCAATTTCACATAGAAAATTTGCCAGGACAGTAACAGTATTTTTCATTATGTATCATTATGCTTTCCCCGCCCCCCAAAAGAACACAAGTTTCCTCCAAAAAAAAAAAAAAAAACTAAACTAAAATATTAGATATTGATCCATTGCAAAGGCAGTTGCTCTTTCCATAGTTCATTCAGGAAGGACATAAACTGGAATATTGAATAGGAATGAGAAAAATTTGTAAACTTAAATAATTTTATTAATGTTGCCCTTTTTCTCCTAGTGCCCAAGTCATTCTTTAGGGAAGTAAATCATCTTTTTCAAGTTGGTAAGTGTCCCTTCAATGTAGTATTAAACCTGAGTTGTTTACCTGGATTCTCCAATATTGTATTAGCCACAATATTCACTGCTTCTGTTTTTAATCTTTTAAAAAACCCTTTAATCAAAGAGTTAAAAATAGTTTGGCAATAAATTATCTGATTACTTTTGGGAATGCTCTTGTTAAAGAAACGGTAAAAATGTCTTAGAAATTATTTAATACATTAGTAAAAACTGCCCTGGAATATTTTGATGGTGAATTATTGTCACTGGAGGTATTCAGGCGTGGCTACATAGCTACTTGCTGAGAAGGAGAAAAGGACAAAATAGATAATCTTCAATATTTCTTCCAATTTGAATCTTCTATAAACTACTCGTATAATAACAGCATAAGACATAGGCCAAAGGGAGAAAAAGAACTGGCAAAGAAGTGTGAATAGTACTGCCTGGTCTCAGGTGGTTACTTAACTTATCTTGGCTTCAGCTACTCTATCCGTGATAATGAGGAAATTGGATAAGATGGCCTTAAGGATTTTTTTCCTACTGTAATATTCCATGTTTCCCTATTTTACCAATGGTTGAGTAGTAAATTAAAGTCTTCTAGGAGACTATTTTTCAATTGGGAAAAACTAGACACTTGAGGCAATAGAGCCTACTAACAAATACTGGCAAATTTATAAAATTTCAGTGAATTGACAGTTTGGCTATCTATTGTATTTATTACACTAACACATATTCCTACTTCACCTAACTTTTTGTATAATTTTTCTTCTGCTGAAATTGTGAATAATATACACATTCAGGAAAAAAGCTTTCTCTTCATGATTGTCTATTTTCTTTTTTCAAAATAACAATTACTGCTGCCTCTGGAAGCTTCTATGAAGTGGAATATACTTTGTCATTGTCATCATAGAGAAAGGGTCACATTAAAGTTTTAGTTGCTGAGCATGGGTTATTTTTTCAGGAAAGGAAGAGCTGGTCATTGTTTACTTATCTAAATATCATCTACTGATGTCATTGTCCTTCTGTATCTGTTTTCCTCTTTTCTACCCTGGGTAAAATATAAGGCCTATTCGCTTACAAATATATGTCTAACTCTGTGGTGAAATCAGGTCGATGGGGCGGTTAGAAATTAGCCAACCAACCATTTTTTTGAGGGTCCCAAAGTATTAAATATTCTGGAACTTAAAAGAAAAGGAATCCTAAATGTAAAGTCCATATTTTAATATTTTTATCTATTACAGAACTCTACTTTCTCTTTTTATTTCTCTCTCTCTTAATATCTTATCTCTTTAAACTGCATGGTACCACTAAGGAAAAAAAATGTGCCAGAAATTTACTGGCTTATAATTTATTTGATCACTATTCACTTTATGACATTGACTGGATCATACTTCCTCATTAACCTGTATCTCAGAATTAATTGCTACCTCAAGTGGTGGCCATGTAGGACACTGTCTCACTCTCCCCTCTCTTCTTACCTTGATCTTCTTTCTATTTCAGTGGGGAAAAAAATATGAGAAAATATAGTGTGAAGAAAACAAATCCATTGTAACATTAGGCTTATGGATCAAGTTTGACTGTGTTTAAGTTCATTCACATGATGTTTTATTTCTCGTAAAAGAGGTAAATGAGCAAAGTAGCTTTGTTAGCATTTGCTGTTTTAACCATATAGAGAAGATACGATACTTTTTATTACCCATTTTATTATGGAGTTGGTCTAGTGAAATAATAGGAATTTCCTTCCCCATAGTATATCTGTACGCATTTGGATTGAGGGAAAAAAAAAGTCACAGAGTCAAAATGGCAGCTTGAATATCAACTAACCATTCTGTCAATTGGTGTTCTTGGCCAGAAGAGGGAAAAATAGACAAATGTGACTCTGTGTCATCGGTATTTAATTATTGGAAAAAATGTCTAGCATATAAACCCTATGGATTATCAATATTATGATCTTTATGTAGAGAGAACAGAATTTGAGAACAGATTCCAATTATCCAACCTCGGACAAAGATGAGAAAACCAAGGTGTCTTATCTTTATGCCAGCAATAAGATATTTTGGGAAAAACGTAGAATTTGGTGGTTAATAAACCTGGTTTCTAGCCTTCAGTTTGTCTTCACTACTTGAATAGCTTAGGCAAGTTAATTCATCTTTTAGATTTCGTTTCTTACTGTATAGACAAAGATTTCGTTTCTTACTGTATAGACAAAGACAGGAAACATCCTGTGAAAATCTCTGGCACAGTGCCTAGCATATAGCAGGCACATAAGAAGTAGAATCATGGGTTCTGAATGTTTTTTACTGTCTTCATCCATGACATGAGAAGTCTTAATTGATAACACAAGCATTCTCAATTTTGAAAAAAGCAATAGAGCCTTTTGAACAACAACAGCAACAAATTTTTCATGGAATCCTAACAAATGAACCAGATAAAAGCTAAGCGGTCCTGACTAAAGTGAAAGTAGAAAGCCGAGAGCTACATCCACTGGTCATTTATGGCGTGAAGCCAAAAATATGGTATTAATTCAGGCCTCCTGTTAGTGCATCACACTACCACACGTGTCACAAATGTTTTCATCACCTTTAAATTATTCACTATTTCTTGGACCAATACACATTTCTTGTGGGCTACACATGACAAGGTCTCTATTGTTTCCACCTCCCATTTCCTCAAGGTAATTCCTCTGAAAATTCATAATTAAAAGGGGGGTGATATTGATGTGGTGAACTTTAACAATCCTTTGAAATTGTGTTGGAAAACACACTTTCGTAATTGAAGGGTGGCACATACAATTGCAAACCAGCCTGATTCAGGCAGAATGTTCAAATGGATGCCATCTATCTGTTCTGCTGACTGCGTATACCGGACTGCTCACTGAAATGATCACTTGTGGCCCACTCAGTTCAGCTATCTGTATTTAACAATATACGAAGAGTTTCTTTTAACTCAAGACTATATAAAGACAAAAGAACCATTTGGTTTGGAATAAATCAGAGCATTGTAATAATTGTGTATATTTTACTAAATATATAACTTACTTTTACAATAACTACACTTAGCACCATTCCATAATTGGGAGAGACTGCAGAGTCAGATTAAACTAATTTTAAACCCCAGCTCTTCTACTTACTAGCTTTGTAATCTTGGGCAATTATTTTATCCTTGTTAAACCACCATTTTCTCATTAGTGAAATGGAAATGAAAATTCATTTCTCATTTGGGTTGCTGTGAGATTGAAAAGAAAAAAACAGACCCTGGAACCTGGCATCAGACCCAGCATATAGTGTGTGCTCAATAACTGTTCATTCATTTTGCTTAAAGTATTGTGTGGTTTTGATGTTCCCTTATAGTCCCAACTTGACAAAAAAAATGGTGAAACTGAGTTAAATTTGGTTAACCAAATTTACTGGAATTGTACCAGTATAGCCTGTTTCCTTATCTTAGTTTTCTTTTATTTTTCTACCTCTGCAGGCATTTTTACCTCTGCAGTGATCATTTACTGATCATCTCCAGAGCCTTAGGCTGTCTTGGATTTTATGCTAATTTAGAATCTCAGATTCTCTGTTTCAGTCATTGAATGTTTACACACAATAAAGAAGTAAATGCCCATCAACTGTATGCCTAAAACTATCAGCTACTAATGGCTGCTGCACAGATTTATGCAAAGTTAGAACAAGAGGAATTCAACCCTTTTTCAAAATGTGCTCTGCTAACTGCCTAGTACTGTCATAAGTTAGCCTAGGAATGTGCATTCTCTCCCTGCTCCCCTGACCCATCAGATATCCCATTAGATATTTTAGGATGGAAATGACTCTAATTTACCATATGAAAATATTTGCTCTTCTTGCAGATGACATTAACTGTAGAATGAAATTCTCATAAATTGAATATGCAAGAAAAACACCTAGGGATCCTTCTTGTTAACATGCAGATTTGAATTCACTAGGTCTTAGGAGAGGCCTGAAACTCTACATTTCTAACAAGCTCCCTGGTGACACCCATGCTACCGGTCTGCAGATCACAGCTTGGGTAGCAAGGCTCCAAGGTACATCCTGGGTCACCGTGTATTATTTGTTTATTTGTTTATTTATGTATTTCATGCTAGCCATGTTTGAAATACAAATGGACCCAAGGAAACCTCATTGCTGACTTGGACATTTTTAGCTGTTTATCTCTGAGAAAGTTATCGTCTAAAGAAAAACAGCAAATAAACACTCACAGCTCTGTGTCAATTTTTAAATGACTTAACTTTACATGATGTCTTTCTTTGGTAAATTTTAATCTTTTTGACCATCCAGTAGGTTGGTTTTCTAACCACAAAGAAAGTAAAAATCCCTTATGGAACAACAACAACAACAACAACAAAACACCGTTGCTACTTTGAACACTATTAAAATAACATTGGCATGTGACTGAGGCCAGCACCCCAGAAGGTGGGCATTTATAATAATAACTACCTTACCTTGACTTCCATTCAACAGTGATCTGTGAGTCTTATCCAATCAATGAGGATGATGCAGATGTGAACTGTGATTGCCACAAATTTGTTAGTTTGTCAAGCACATCAAAGACATGGCAGGTCACCCGCTGGGCTCCCCTTTACCTTTCTTAAGATTAGAAGATATTCAGAAATTTTGTCCTAAACTCCATTATTTTAGGAGCTGTTTCTTAAGAAAACTCTGAGCCAAGCATTCCAGAATATATTATCGCTTTGAACACAGATTTTCATTGACAACATTTTGTGGGCATCCATTTAATATTAATATTAAGCCAAGGAAATAATGGTCCTTGTTTCTTTCCTTTAAAATGACAGGAATAGTGGGTACTTGTTCCTTCTGAAAAACAGGAAATATCTAAGCCAGCAGTATTCACACTAGTGTCATTCCTGCATTACTTCAGTTATCAATTGAACCTTGCCAAATTCTCCATAATGCATCTGCCTACCAGCGAGGGAGAGGCTTATGTGGGAGATTGACTTGTAAAGGTTATCTCAGGAACAAATGATATGCAGCTCTCCACCTTTTAAAAAGTCTTGAAATGCTGAGAAATTGGATAGCCACTGAGGTACAGAAAATGGGGCATCTGCTCATAATTGTCTGAAATTAGTAAGGTAATGTTTTAATATAATTGGTACAGAATTTGGACTTAATTCTTTAGAAGGGATGTCCAAACCAAATAAGCACTTATTAGTGCTGTTCTCTGTCACCTTAAAACAATGTAAGTCTAAGTATTTTCAAGGGTTAGAACTCAGGAGTCTCTAGGAGTTTCCCAGAATCCTTGAGACTCTTGTCCACCAGGTATAAGGTGGGAGAGGGTGGGTTAGGGGCATAGCAGCCAGGAGTAGAGGTTTTAGATGAGTTTATCCTCAAGTCTCAGGGAGACTTCTTGTTGGTACTTTTGCCAACATTTGAAAGTGTTATATTTTGTTTTGTCTCTTCTGTTGAATCTAGACCGATAATACCCCCCAAATTTTGCCCCAGGGTCTGCACATTTATAAACACAAGAAATGCAATTGCCGAGGCCTCAATTTGTTCTATTGATTTGGAGAGTGCTGCAGGGAGTCCCAAGATCAATAAAGCACTGGCTTGCTTCCTTTCACTTCTTCCTTGCCAGTTCCCATTGCCCCCAATTTGCCTGTTTTCTTGTCTTGCTCTTGGGAATCAGTGCCATATGTGTCTGATCTCTCTCTCTCTCATCTCTCCTGGGAGAAGAAAATAATTCTGAATGCTGAATGATTGTTTTTTAGAATTCTAACAGCAATACATTTCAAGGTGGATGAAAGAAGTCCTGAAACTTATAGGAATACCTATAGGTCTACCTATTCTTGTGTCTACCTTTATATGCAACATGGTGTAAAAATGCAGGGCTTCAGACTTCACTTGTACAAGCTTGCCAGTGATTTTTCTGGTCCTGGAGGAGGGCCATTGTGGATGTTAGTCCATGAGGCCTTGTACATACCTAATGTATTCTTTTCCTGTGTTCCTGTTCCTTCTCTGTTTGCATGTGTATCCAAGTGAGTGTGCACGTATATGTAAGCAAAAACGCACACACTGTGGGCAACATCTGCATGAAAGAAAATTTTTTTTTTTTTTTTTTTTTTTTTTTGAGACGGAGTCTCGCTCTGCCACCCAGGCTGGAGTGCAGTGGCCAGATCTCGGCTCACTGCAAGCTCTGCCTCCCGGGTTCACGCCATTCTCCTGCCTCAGCCTCCTGAGTAGCTGGGACTACAGGCGCCCGCCACCTCGCCCGGCTAGTTTTTTTTTGTATTTTTTTAGTAGAGACGGGGTTTCACCGTGTCAGCCAGGATGGTCTCGATCTCCTGACCTCGTGATCCGCCCGTCTCGGCCTCCCAAAGTGCTGGGATTACAGGCTTGAGCCACCGCGCCCGGCCGAAAATATTTTTTGAAAAGGTCAAAGTAGAGAATGGTAAAACTCAAGTGAGGATAAAAATAGAAGCCCAGCCTTGGGACAACACTGTGACTATTTGATAATTAGGTTCTACCCAAGACCCTTGTCTTGTTCTTTGGAAAATCACCTCACTCTGAACAAGTCTTCCTTAGATCAACAGCTAGAAAACGAGTAGGTGATTGAGATCCTCTGTGAACAAAGGACATATTCTGAGGAGACTACCTTTTGTCTCCTTAAGGCTTGGGATGAGTTTGTTTTATTCATTCATTCTGCTTCAAGAAGAAGACCTGGGAGTAAGAGTGAAGTTTCTCAGACGAGGTTCTATATGCTCACTTAAGAAGATGTCCTTAGCTTTCCCTGAATTTTCTCTTCCTTATCCCCAGAAAAGTAAGAAAGTGAAAAATATATAGTCAAAATAAAAGAAAACATGGAATAAAGGCCCCTTCTGATGTAAAGGAAATTTTAAAAACTTATTTTCATCACTACAAACTACTCTTTCCCCTCAAGAATAAGTTACCACTGTTGGAGTCAGTTACAGTTTCCAGAATTCTCTCTGGGAACTGTTGTGATAACCTCCAAGGAGCCCCTGTCCTCTGCAACTCTGTGCCTCCTTTCTAGACTCTGCTGTTATGTCAAGGGGGTGGCTATGGCCCTTCTACCTGGGGAGAAAGGCAGTCAGTCTTGGCACCAATACTAAGAAGACATTTACACTGGAAACAACATTTCTTCAATGATCAATGACCTAACCAAACTGAATAATGGCTAGAAAAGAGGCATGATAAAATGGGTAGTCCTCATTTGGTTGTTCATTTCCCTGTTTTTTTTTTTTTTAAAGAAAATTCAGCAGTCTTTCAGTTGGGTCCAGGAATTCCCTGAAAGTGAACCAATGTAGAGTTCCTCCATTTTAACTTCTGATACTGGACCCGCTTAAGGAGTGCTCTTGATCCACACTTCACACGTCAGCCTCGTGTTCAGCCCTCCCCATCATGACTGACAGTCCCTACCCTGTACCAAGGAACCATCTGTCTCCACAGCTCGCCCACACAAGGATGGAGTTGTCGTTGATGTGGCAGCCAGGACTGCAGCAACAGGCATCGATGCCAGACAACACAGGTGGTCCAGAGCATGGAGAGTCACCAAGGAGACTCGGAGAACACCAGCACTTCCGTTATTAGGGTGGAATACATCTGAAGGCATCACAATTCTATTCCAGTCTAAAGAAACCTGAGCCAAATGACGGACGCTGGGTCCCAGAATGTGTCCATCAAATCCCTAATTCATAGAGATGTTAACAAATGTAATATCCGTTACTGTTCACTGAAAACTTACCAGGAGCCACTGTGCCATGAACTTTATGAGAATTGCCTAATTTAATCTACAGAAAATACTATTATCTCCATTTTTAGAGAAGGAACATGAAGATTAGTGACTTGCCCAATATTACACAGATAGTGATGGGTGAGTCAGAATTTGTACCCACGCAGCCTTGTACCTGGGCCCACACTGTTATCCACCAGACTTCAATGATTCTCTTGACTTGTGGAACTAGGCAAGTTGAAGGATGTGTTTTCTGGTGGTCTATGTTTCTAACTTTAGGGTTCACAGTAATTAGAAAAAGGCACAGAAACATTTCAAATATTTTCTCCCAAGGTGACCCACACAAATCATTAGACTATGTGCTCTGATATTGTGGCCTATACCAAACTGTCTCAGACAATTCAATCTATTCAGTACTTCATTGTTGCAAAGAATGAAGAGAGACAGTGAGAGACAGGACTAGCTGGATTTCCTAGGCCAACTAAGAATTCCTAAGCCTAGCTGGGAAGGTGACCGCAGCCACCTTTAAACATGGAGCTTGTAACTCAACTCACACCAGACCAATCAGGTAGTAAAGTAAGCTCACTAAAATACCAATTAGGCTAAAAACAGGAGATAAAGAAATAATCAAATCATCTATCACCTGAGAGCACAGGGTGAGCGACAATGATCGGCATATAAACCCAGGAATTCGAGCTGGCAGGGGCAACCCCCTTTGGGCCCCCTCCCTTGTATGGGAGCTCTGTTTTCACTCTATTAAATCTTGCAACTGCACACTCTTCTGGTCTGTGTTTGTTCTGGCTTGAGTTGAGCTTTTGCTTGCCGTCCACCACTGCTGATTGCCATCCTCGCAAACCCGCTGCTGACTTCCACCCCTCTGGATCCGGCAGGATGTCCGCTGGGCTTCTGATCCAGTGAGGCACCCATTGCAGCTCCTGATTGGGCTAGGGACTCACCACTGTTCCTGTTAACTTCCCAGGTTCATCCTAATCCAGCTGAGCACTAGTCACTGGGTTCCATGGTTCTCTTCTGTGACCCACGCCTTCTAATAGAGCTATAACACTCACCCCATGGCCCAAGGTTCCATTCCTTGGAATCCATGAGGCCAAGAACCCCAGGTCAGAGAACAAAAGACTTGCCGCCATCTTGGGAGTGGCCTGTCACCATCTTGGGAGCTCTAAGAACAAAGACTTGCTGGTAACAAAAACATCCTCTATGGGTCTAAGAAAAATCAAGCAACATATGACTCTAATGGAATTATAGAACTAAAGCTTAATTCTTTATCTTCCCTTCATAATGATGATTCAAACTCTTATTTGAACACTCAGCATAGTATTTTTGTTAATTTTCTTCTTCAGTATACATCTCCTAATATGCAATATATCTCCAATGAAATCCTATTGATTCTTTTGAACCTATCTCCATTTGTTCCCATTATATAATTTCAGTTCCTAGATTCATCACATCCACCATGAATGCTTTAATGGAATCTTAATTTTTATTTCTATCTCCAATATCTGTCTAATATTTTCTAATGACTTAAAGGAACTATTCTAAAGTGCCAGTCTGACCCCTTTCCTCCACTGTCTTCTTTTGTCTCTTCCTAGCACTTCTCATCTTTAAATGTATTGCATAGTTTTATTTTGCTTATTGTCTGCCACTCTCCATTAGATTATAACACCCATTAGACCAGAAGTTCTTGTGTGTTTTGTTTCAGACAAGGATATCTGTTTCCTCACAGCTGTGGGTACTGTGCCTGGCATATACTAGGAGATCAATAAATATGTTTGAATACTTGATATCCCCTCCTTAAAAAATCTACCTTGCCCTTCTGTTTCTTCCGGGATGAAGTACAAACTTCTTAACACTGATACTTTATGCAGTGGTCTCGACCTGAATTTCTACTTAATTTCTTTGCATCTTCCTCTGCACAAAACTTTTGTTCAAATAACATGAATGTTGTCATTCCTGAAGCTTGCCATGTTTTTTTCATGCATCCCTGCATTTGCAAATGCTGTTCCCTTTGTCTGAAAAACCCTTCCCAAGGCTGCTTAGAACACAGCATGTGTGGATGATTGTCTCTTCAGTTATCCGGCCAAACAATTGATTGATTCATTCATTCATCCCTCCATGTGTTACCTGACCCACCTCTATACATCCTTGAAAATCCACACGAAATTTTTCCATTCCTCTGAAGCACCCCCAGATTCCCACTTGGCATTGGGCACATTTCCTTGGTGCTCTGATAGCACTATTTATATAGCTCTATTTTGATTCTTATCACATTGAGTTGTAATTTATCTTATATGCTTTCTTTGCTTTCTCCGATTGTGAGATGCTCCAGAATAGGGAGTGAGTCATTTATCAACTTGTCCTCAGTATATTTTACAGTACCTGGCACATAATAAGTACTCAATAAATGCGTAAAGAATAAATGAATAATTAACCTATCTAGAGCAGATGTATGTTTTGGGAAGAAGAGGTAATTGCTCTGGATTGAGAATTCAGCAGGTAAGCATTCTATTCAGATACCTGAAAAACCTCAAGAAGTTCCTTTAGTATTTATGTGAAATGAATATTTTAATTTTACTAAAATAATAATTTACATTATGTGAAATTCATAGAATAGTAACCAAGTAACAGAAAAATCCTGGAGCAGTAGACCAAGTAATATAATAGTGAGTCATATATTGAGTAAAGAATAATGTAGCCCACAGAAAAATGTTTAGGTTCTGCTCAGGTCTCAATTATCTGTACGTAATTCTCTATGAAGCCAATGAGAATGATGAATGACTAAGAAGGATGACATTTGGTCTCGGAGCAGATAAATTAACTATTTCAAACCAGAAAATATTATACAAATGTGGTAATTATTCTCAAGTTTCTTTAAAAAATGACTAACATGCCAAAAAATGACTTATTTAAATTTAAATGGAATTTGATTTTTAAAGTAGGTACTCCTATGTCTCTTCAATGCCAAAAGAGAAGAGCTGCCTAGCCATTTTGTTTACCAATCTCTCATTCATTCCTTCTCCATCAATGGGTATTTTTTTTTTTCCACCTGAAGCTGCCCACAGAGAAAACAAAACAGAACGTTTGAAGGACATTAAGAATGAACAAGCAGCCAGGTTTTCCCCAAGAAGGGGTATTTTTTAAATGAACTGACAATTTTCTTTGTTGGTACAAATGAAAAGCTAACATAAAAATATTCTCTAAGCTTCACTTGTAGTGTTTTATAAGAATGGAGACGAGCCTTGACATATTTCTGTGTGCCTATCTTAATCCTCCAGGACTGAGGATTCCAAGCAAACTGCTGAACCTGCAGTGTTTGCCTATTTATCTGTCTTCCATCTGCACATAATATAGACCTCACATTGTTCATTTGGGAGTCCCTGTTATTGTCCAAATGTCTATCACAAAAGAGGGTGTCTTAGTCCTCTGGGGTAACTGGCCGTGGTACCAGTGGACACAGATGGTAAATGAATGCATTAATATGCTCTGTTCATGGTGGAAATTACACAGAAATAATATATTAACTTGAAAGGATTGCTTCCCATCTTTGTGGCAGAGTTTTTGAGGCCAAGTCTGTATGCACAAAATAAAGTAGAGATTTAAGGTAATTATTTGAGTTGTGGGGTGGGGGGGTGGGAATAACAGCTACCTGTTAATGAAGATTCTGTAATTAATTTTGACATGAATTTAACCAACTAATAGGCTTTCCTGATAGATTTCACCACATTTATTCTTTAATTGCCCCGGCTATGCTTCCTGTGTAGTCAAAATCGTAGTGTACTTTGGTGTTTGCAGTACAAAGCTGTGTTTCCTGTTCCCTAAGGATAGAGGGGGGAAAGTGACAATGTTTCTTAGTGGCTCAGTTATCATTTCAGGTTGTTTAAGAGTTTGTTTCTTCTGTAAAATGGGAAGCACAATGTCTATGCCCCTCATAGGAACAGGGCTGGAAAGAAAGTAGTTCATAACTGCAAAGCCCTTTACAGATGTCAGTTATATTTGTAGGTGGAGCAAGGAGTCATGATAGTGGCCACCTAAAGAGATTTAGATGTACAGACAATCCTCGGCTTAGGGTGGGGTTCCGTCCTGATAAACCTATTATAATTTGAAAATACCTTAAGTGAAAATGCATTTAATACACCTAACCTACCAAACATCGTAGCGTAACCTAGCCTGCCTTAAATGCACTCAGAACACTTGCATTAACCTATAGTTGGGGAAAAGCATCTAACACAAAGCCCATTTTATAATAAAGTATTGAATATGTTTGTGTAATTTATTGACGACTGTACTGAAAGTGAAAAACAAAATGGTTATGTGGGTATTCCAAGTACAGTTTCTACTGAACTCATTTCACTTTCACACCATGGTAAAGTTAAAAAATCATTGTGAGTTGAAAGATCGTTTTAAGTCGAAACGTAAATTGATGTTTTTTCTATTTGAAATTTTCAGCAGGAAGGAAATTCTGTCTTTTATTAAATAAGATGCAAACATTCTGGAGATCAATTGTGCTTATTATACACACAGAGTTAGACAAAACTCTCTGCTCCCTATTCTTTTGTGTTTAGTACCTGGGTGTTGGCTGATCTTGTATGGGAAGGCAGTGTACATGAGGGCTAGTGTGTTCTTCGCTTCTGTCTGCAGACTATTTTCACCTCACATTCTTCTTGCTTTCTCCCACCTCACTGCCAAATTTCCTTTAAACATTTTAAGAGTAGCCCATGATTCCTGCAACCAAAGTTGTAATGTAAATACATAGAAAGAAAAATAATTAAGAATCTTCCCCTATCATCTCTTACCCTGTACCCTGTTGTTTATGGCCACAACCCATCAGCTGCTAGTAGATAATGATGTTAACAGCCTTGTGTGCATCTTTGAATACTTCTCTTCATGCTACACATCTGTATGTATATTAAAACATATAAGTACATGTATAATTTTGGCTATTTTTTGCCTTTATAAATTTTGAATTATACCAAACACATCACTCTGCAATTTACTTCTTTTTCACTTAAAAAATTATTATGGACTGTATTCCTGGCCAAGAATGTATTTTTTCTAATATGTGAAAGTTTTCTATTTATTTAATTGACATATAAATTTGAATATATTTATTGTGTAAAACAAGTTGTTTGAAATATGTATATGAACATCTATTATGGAATAGCTAAAGTGAGCTAATTAGCATATGCATTACCTCATATACTTATTGTTATGTGATGAGAACATTTAAATCTACTTAGTAATTTTCAAAAATAATGTATTATTTTAATGACTCTATAGTATTTCATGATAATATGCCATTATTTGTTCAAACTACTCTATTTTTTCAGTCAATTTAGTTTTTTCTGCTAGAAAAAAATTGTGTTGTAATTAACATACTTTTCATATATATTTATGTACTGGCTTATATGTTTTATATATATATATAGGTTATATATATATATATATGTATATATATATAGGTTACACAAGAAAAAATGACATGAGTAGGTCAAAGTTGGAGTTTCTTTACTTTTGATCAGTATTACAAGAAAAATTTCCAAAATGGCTTATAGCAATTCACATTCTCATCAGAACTGAAGAGTATCTCTTTCTCCTTTTCCTGGATCAAGACTGAATTTAATCACACTTTTAATGATTTTGCCAATCTGTCCCTTAAAAATGGGATCTCATTTTACTTTCAGTTTGCATTTCTCTTACTTGTAGTGAAGTTCAGTATGTTTTCATACATTTATTGACCGTTTACAGACACTAATTTCCATGAGCAATCTCGGATTTCCTAGGCCACTCTCAGAACTCTCCAGAGGAGAGGCAGTTGTAAGCACATTCTATTTCAATTCTTTAAAAATAAGCAAGTTAAGTCACTTCCATTTTATTGTATTTAAATTAATAGTACATTTCCATGGCCCATGGCCTACAGACTTTATGAAGTGATGAAGGAAAGTACATAGGGAAAAATCTTCCTCCCCACCTTTCTTCTTGTCAGTCAATTCTTCTCCCAGTAGACAAAGGTACTAGTTTTCTTATGAATTCTTCCAGAGTTATTTTATACAACACACACACACATTTATTCCCCCTTTAATCGGATTTTCCACCCTAGATCCTGAAGTCCCAACTCAGCCCCTAATTGACTGGGCTACTCATTTAACTTCCCTCAGGCCAGCTTTCCTTTTGTTCAGTTGAGCTTCTGGGAGAATCAGGAGAAGCATACCGGTAATTGTCAAAGAGTTGACCACAAAACCATGGGATATTCTCCCCATTAAACAAACTGCAAAACCATGCTTCTCCCTACCATTTGTCCAACACTCTGTTGTCAGGTGAGTACATGTTATTTAATTAATGGAAAGGGTGTTGGGCAGTCTCCAAAGCACCTTTTCACACATTTATTGACCACTTACTGCTCCTATTGTGCTAATTGTTCATAGCCTGTTTCTGTCTTTTTATTATCAATATCTAGTCCTTTTTGTATACTGGAGATATTGTATATTCTATGTTTTGTATTTTTTTAATTCTCTAATTTTTCTGTTGACATTGTTTATGCTATGAGTTTAAAGCCAGAAAAGATGTCTTGGAATAGGATGGGTAAAAAGCTGATAAAAGCTATAAAACACTTGGTGACTTTTGATATGCCTAGCAACCACGTGGCTGCCCCATGTCCTCTTGTGCACATACCAGAGCTGTGTCCTTATGAGAGATAAATGACTCCAGAACAGGCCTCTCATGTCACCTGTGGGGCTTTTACTTAATGAAATAAGAAAGCAAGGCATAACCTTCTCAGCCTGACAAATTGGACACAGACATGAGAGTGGCTCTTTGTCAAAATGAAGGCAGAACACATCTTTTAAGACATTTTGAATGAGCATGAGCAGTCAAGGAGCATACAAAATAATAATAATAATAATAACAACATATGTATTCCAAAAACAAGTTTTGTTTCTCTGCATGATGGTGTAGTTGATATCCTTTCAGTGTTAATTTTATCTCATTTATATGGTGCTCAGGTCTTAAAAGAACTACAAAAAAGGTAAACTCAAATATTTATATTTAAATTTCCTATTAATTGAATTGTCTTTGACTGTGAAGTGATTTTGAGTTGAGATGTATGGAGCAACAGTGCGGTGAACGTAGGCCCTCCCTAAATACTACTTGACTGAATAAATAAAAATGTCTCAAAGAAGTACATTTTTGAAATGGGCAGAAATTTTGTGTGGTCTGATTTCCTCACTTTCCAGATAAAGAACTTGAAATCCAGGAAAATAGGTGACTTGCCGTGATCAGCTAATAAGTCTGTGGCAATATCAGGACAAAGATAGGCCCTTTGCTTTTGGTATCTCTGCCCAATACCCCTTCCATTAATTATTAATAAAATGTACGCACCTGACTGTCTAACAGAGACAATAGTAGGGGGAAGCTTGATTTTGCAGTTTGTTTAATGGGAAGAACATCCCATACTTCTGTGGTTGATTCTTTGATAATTACCAGTATGCTTTTCCTTCATGCTCCCAGAAGCTCAACTGAGCAAAAGAGGAGAGTTGGGATGAGGGACGTTAAGTGACTGGCCCAGTCAACTGGGGGCTGAGTTGGGACATCAGTGTCTACTTGTGACTCTTGCCCTATGGTGCTAGTATAAGAGAAGGCAGCCTCAGAATGAAGATACTTGTCTAAGTAAACCATGGCATCTCTATTATTGTTTCCATTTTGCAGTAAGACTAGTTGTTATCATATTTTATGAGTTTCATAAACTTCTGCCATGAATATGATGACGAGGGTTCTCAACTATTTTTACCTCCGATAAGATGGTCAAATGTCTTATCTGGTATGATTGGTGGTGGCCTACACCCAACTTGGACATTGATCTGAAACTGTTTCTAGGCCAATAAATTTTTTATCTGTCTTATAAAATATGTCTTCCCTCTTTTGCTGATACCATTCCTGGCACGTCTCAGATGCCTCGTATAGCCACTAATTTCCACAGGCAATCATGGGCTTCCTTGGCGACACTCAGAACTCTCCAGAAACAGACTCTCATATGAGGAGAGGCCATTGTAAGCACATTCTATTTCAATTCTTTAAAAATAAAGAAGATAAGTCACTTCCATTTATTTTATTTAAATGAATAGTACATTTACATGGCCCAAAGACATTCAAAAGTATATAAGAAAAAGTACACAGGGAAATATCTCCCTCCCTCCCCACCTTTTCTTTCTGTCAGCCAATCCTTCTCCCAGTAGACAAAGATATTAGTTTTCTTATATATTCTTCCAGAGCTATTTTATACAATATATACACACACATGCTTACACACACACGCTTACACGCACGCCACATGTATTCCCTCTTTATTCACAAATGATTGCCTTCTACACATGCTGTGCTATATTTTGAGTTTTTCACTTTATTGGACCATATATCTTGGAACTCTTTCCTTATAATTAGGAAGAGTAGTTCCTTATTCTTTTCATGGCTACCGAATAAATATTCCATTCTGTGGACACATTTGTTTAACCAGCTATTAATAAACATTTAGATATTCTTTTAAACATTCTTTTAAACATTTGTTATTATAGAAAGGTTACAATAAATAACTTTCTATGTGGATTAATTCATTCATATGTGAAAATACATTTCCATTGGGTAAATTCCTAGAAGCAGAATTGCTTAGGACATAGCATAACCTGCACTTATTTTGATAGATATTGCCAAATTTCCCTACATGTGAATGTTAGGTGATTGATCACCATATAAGACATTTTTGCTTCTTTAAGATCCTGTGAGCTTGAATACAGGTGCTTTTGGTTTGGGTTAAGGAAGAAATTTTTATCAAGTAAAGAAAGAGTAAGGTAATTGTAACAGTTGATACTAGCAACAAATATTTCCATAGCATTAGTATGTTCCAGCATTGTTCCAAGAGCTGTGCATTGGTCTGTAAGTAAATATTTCACCTAGCCCCTCCTTCATCCTCAAAGAGTTGTGAATCCTCTATATTTTCCACATTTGGCCTAAAATATTTTCCAGCAGTCTTCTAATAAGACATGTAATTTGGGGAGGATACTTATTTCAGCTGCTTAGCTTCATGTCTTTTCTCATGTGATCGTTCGAAAGAAGTCGAAGTCCTCCCTTCTTTATACCATTCCCCCTCCTTTCTTTTTGCCATCTTGCCAATTTCCTTCCTTCTCTCCTTGCTCCCAGCTATAGACTTCTCTGACTCTCACTGCACCACACTGCCATGAGGGAGGAGCAGGTACTAATAAGTTTTATCAGAAGTTTTTTCTTATTTCCATATACAGTATGTGTTGGACTCGCTCCTTTCATGGAGTTGGGTGGCTGCGGATTTCTGTGTTCTTCTTTTTAGCTTATCCAAAATTTCTTTTTGACTAATCAAGAATAAGCCATTTTCCTAAATCTTAATTTTTATTTTCTTTTATTACCAGCACAATTGACTTTCTGTTTGGAGCTTGTTTTCTCAATGAAACATCACTCTCATCTCTCCGTGGTTTACTCTCAGGGAGCTGTGAGCACTAATGAAGGCACTTGCATGGTCTTCCCCCTGTGCTAGGCTCTGTTCTGAGTTCTTTGCATACTGCATGGTAAGGGGTGGGGGGAGGGTACAATTCTTTGGTGCCTTCTCAGATTTCCCCAACCACATCCTTCTCCTTCAACATTCAACTTGCATCTGCTACCTCTCCATTTTAAGACCTGGCCAACACATGGAATCTAGCTTTCAAAGTGCCTGCCAAGGGACCACATGATGCTCTTGGTAGTAGAAAGGAGTTAGCTCTCTGCAAAGTGAACACTGGCCATTGGAATTCAGAGGCAGAAAGGAGCCAGACAGGTATGTTATCTTCCTCTCTATCTTTTGTGGGCTGCTTTGAGATACAGCAACTCTTTGCAACCCTCCCACAAAAATACTGTGAAAGTCCTGTGTGTGGAAACAACACCTGCTGAGCAATGCACTGTCTTCTTAGCTGCTTGTGAGGTAATCACAGTGCATTTCATTGTACCTCCATTTCCCTTCTACCCTCACTGTCTCCACCCTAGGCTTGGAATCCCACATAAATTATTCTTAATATAATGTTTGCTTCCAGATCATCTTTCTAGAGGACTCCAGCTAAGATCTGTACATGAACCAATTTAATTCTTATGAAAACTCTACAAAGTAGATAACTAGTAGTATTTCTAGTAGTATTTCTTATGTGTCATAAATCTTTGGCAGTTGTTTGGGAAATGTAGAAACTGTTGAAACTGAATTCCAAGAGTTTGTTGTAAGTGTGGTAAGCCTCACATTTACTTTCCTAAAATGTATATGTTGGCATGTACATTCAACAACTGATAGGGTAATCATATTTTCTGATCTAAGCATTAGGAAGTATGGCTTGATGTACGATGTGGCTCTCAATACTTCTCCCATGCTAGATGAAAAGTGACCCAGGAAATCTGAGACACATGGTTATAGTACATGCATATTATATTATGAAAGCAAGTGAATGCAAGGAAAAAGGTCTGAAAGAATTTCTTTACAGAGCTTTTTGTCAGAATAAGGTTGACTCTCCACATTTGACCTTCAACTCCCAGGAAGCCTGGGCTTAACTGCTTTGATTTACTCTCATAATAAGGTGATCGATTAATGTGAAAGGCCAGCTTTATGAGGCCTGTCTGGGAATGGTGCTGGAGACTGCTGTAGTGAGAGAGTTATACTGCCACTACTCTAAAAAAGGTCATTGGAAAAGAATCAAAGATAGCATAAATGATGGTTTACACATCAAAAATCTCTCTGTAGAACAGAGAATGTTGAACTTAATACCTCTTAGGGTTTGGTGCAGAGGTTGTGTAGTAAATATAGTTTGAGTTGTTGCTGTATAGGTTCTTTTATTGTCAAAAATTATGTTATTTGAAGCCCAAAATGTTCTTATGATTAAATGAGAAGGCCCTGGAGAAGCATCATATGTTACTGGCTAGAATTGATTTCACTGTCATTAGGGTCTGTCATAGCTGTTTCATTACCCTGATGGCCAGTTGTTGGGGTCCAAGTTCAAAATGGCCGTTCTTTTTTTGAAACTGGATATTTAAAATAAGACAGCCACATTGAAGAGGAGCCCAGTTAGAGATTATCTTGACTTTATCATTTGGTCTACCCTGGCAACGGAGAAGAACAGAAAGACTTTTGCATGTGTCTTGGTTTGTCAGGAATGAGAGCAGCCTATTTGCTGCTGGGTCCCCAAGCATAATTATTATGTGGGTATGAGTGTGATGCATGACCATCTGAGAACAGGTGTTAGCGTTCTAAAGCCGGTGGCTCTCCCTGACATCCAAGATCCTCCCAGTCTCTGGGCTTGCCAGGGCCATTATTTGTCATTTGTTTAGTTTTCATCTTTCTGAAATAATATGGCAGAGCACAAGACCACAGCTGTGCCTCTTCTCAAATCCTTTCATATTTAGACTTGGTTTTCGTCTGATGAGGAGAAATTCACCATAAAACATCATGTCTTCTGGTGATGGTTAACAGAGCCAAATAGGATGGCAATGTCACCTGGCTTTTAAAGAGGCTTAAATACTGAAAGGCCAGTTTGCAAGCCCCACATATTTTGTCGCTGACACCAAGCTGGGAAAGAAGCTAAAATATTTTGATCACTGGGTATGGGCCTTTGTGGCAGATGGTCTCTTCAGCAGTGTTCCAGTTGGGGCGAGGGGGAGGTCAGTGGGGGACAGAGGAAGGTATCCAAAGAGAATATATAAAGTCAAAGGGAGAGAAACTTGGCCTCATTTTACAAAGTTTTGTGCCAAATCTTGGAACACCCATGCGTCTCCAGTCAAGCAGGGAGAGGTTCCCATTCTGAGCAGAGTGACAGGGATGACAGTTCATTTAAACAGTCTGCTGGGCGCATTTGCTGAGTTGGAAGCCCAGGACCCGGGGACCCTGAACAGGATGGGAAAATGTGCGTGCCCATATCACTGGTCATTAAGTGGTGGGCTTCCAGATGGGCCTGCATAAACCCTTGGAAGGAAGAATGTTGACAGAGGCACATGCCTATGTAAAAGGCTTTGAGAAATGCAGCCAAGAAAATAGCTGAATCATCTGACTTCACCTTAGGTGACTTTGCATAGGACTAAAATCCCCGGCACAGCTCCATGTCTCAAGACCTGGATGCAGCCGGCCAGCTGGCTGGTTGGCAGTGGTCCAGAGACTGAGTTGCCTGGATGATTTGGCCCCACCCTACTCCTACCAAACAACCATTATGATAATGCAGATGCACTCAGAAAAAGCATGGGTCACCACAAGCTACAAAGGAGAGCTGGGGCTCTTTGAGGTCACAGGACTCTGCCAATTCCAACTTACCTGGGTTTGCTGTCTTGATATTATTTATGTATTTGCCCAGAAACAGCAGCTTTACTGTAAAAACTCTTGGGCAGAAGCAGTCAAATTATTTTTCCCAGGGGTCCATTGGGTACAGAAGTTGACATTGTGGGAAGGCCAGAGAATGGAATCAGTGTCATTGTAATTGCCCATCATGGCCCACTGGGCCTCCTTGGTTGAACACATTTTTCCCATACAGTTTCTTTGACTGGTAAACTTGGACTATTCTCTGTTGATTCAAATAACAGAGGCCATGATGAAGCCTCTTATGGGTCGGGGTTGTGAGACATGACACATTTAGTACCTATGTGGTGGCCGACTCAGGCAATGATTAGCTCAGGTGATATAGACTGGTGCAAAAGTAATTGCAGTTTTTACATTGTGGAAATTTGCTGTTTGATATTGCAATACATTCTTAAATAAATGTGGTTATGTTATACATCATTTTAATGCACATTTTTCACTTTATGTGTATTTTTGCTAAAGACTTATTACTTGATGTTTATTTTGTATTTATTTTAGACTATGGAAATGATGTTAGACAAAAAGCATATTTGAATGATTTTCTTATTCGAGTTCAAAAATGGGTTGTAAAGCAGTGGAGACAACTCACAACATCAGCAACATATTTGGCCCAGGAACTGCTAATGAACGTATAGTGCAGTGATGGTTCAAGAAGTTTTACAAAGGAAATGAGAGGGTCGAAGATGAGGAATATAGTAGCCAGCCATTAGAAGTTGACAACGGCCAATTAAGAGCAATCGTTGAAGTTGATCCTCTTACAACTACATGAGAGGTTGCCCCAAAACTCAATGTCAACCATTCTATGGTCATTCAGCATTTGAAGCAAATTGGAAAGAAAAAAGCTTGATAAGTGGATTCTTTATGAACTGAGTGAAAATAAAAGAAAAAAAAATCATTGTTTTGAAGTATTGTATTCTCTTATCCTACTCAACATCATCAACCATTTCTTGATCAAATTGTGACGTGTCACAAAAAGCAGATTTTATGCATTAACTGGCGATGGCCAGCTCAGTGGTTGGACCAAGAAGAAGTTTCATAGCACTTCTCAAAGCCAAACTTGCACCAAAAAAAAGGTCATGGTCACTGTTCGGTGGTCTGCTGCTGGTCTGATCCACTACAGCTTTTTGAATCCTAGCAAAACCATTACATCTGAGAAGTATGCTCAGCAAATCAATGAGATGCACCAAAACCTCTACTGCCTAAAATCAGCATTGGTTAACAGAAAGGACCCAATTCTTCTCCATGACAATGTCTGACTGCATGCTGCACAACCAACACTTAAAAAGTTGAAAGAATTGGGCTGCGAAGTTTTGCCTCATTCACCACACCATATTCACCAGACCTCTGGCCAACTGGAGACCACTTCAAGCATCTCGGAAATATTTTGCAGGGAAAACGCTTCCACGATGAACAGGATGCAGAAAATGCTTTCTAAGAGTTTGTCAAACCCCAAGGCATGGATTTTTATGCTACAGGAATGAACAAACTTACTTCTCTTTGGCAAAAATGTGTTGATTGTAATGGTTTCTATTTTGATTAATAAAGCTGTATTTGAGCCTAGTTATAATGATTTAAAATTCATGGTCCGAAACTGCAATTAGACCGGAACAGGTGCTGGTATCCAAAGCTGAGAGACCCATAGACAGTTCACATCACAGTACTCTGTGCAGACAACCCCCAGCTACCAGTCCAGAGCTGAGTAGACTCACTGGGTGGCTAGACCCAGAAGAGAGACAACAATCACTGCAGTTCGGCTCACAGGAAGCCACATCCATAGGAAAAGGGGGAGAGTGCTACATCAAGGTAACACCTCGTGGGACAAAAGAATTTGAACAATAGCCTTCAGCCCTAGACCTTCCTTCTGACCCTACCCAAATGAGAAGAAACCAGAAAACCAACTGGTAATATGACAAAATGAAACTCTTCAACACTTCCAGAAAATCACACTAGTTCACCAGCAATTGATCCAAACCAAGAAGAAGTCCCTGATTTACCTGAAAAATAATTTAGGAGGTTAGTTATTAAGCTCATCAGGGAGGGATCAGAGAAAGGCAAAGCCCAATGCAAGAAAATCCAAAAAATGATACAAAAAGTGAAGGGAGAAATACTCAGGGAAATAGATAGCTTAAAGAAAAAAATAACAAAAAATTCAGGGAACTTTGGATACACTTTTAGAAATGCAAAATGCTCTGGAAAGTCTCAGCAATAGAATTGAACAAGTAGAAGAAAGAAATTCAGAGCTGAAAGACAAGGTCTTTGAATGAACCCAGTTGAACAAAGACAAAGAAAAAAAGAATAAGAAAAAGTGAATGAAGCCTCCAAGAAGTCTGGAGATATGTTAAATGACCAAACTTAAAAATAACTGGTGTTCCTGGGGAAGAAGAGAATTTTAAAAGCTTGGAAAGCACATTTGGGTGAATAATTGAGGAGAACTTTCCCAGCCTTGCTGGAGACCTAGACATCCAAATACAAGAAGCACAAAGAATACCCAGGAAATTCATCACAAAAAGATCATTGCCTAGGCATATTGTCATCAGGTTATCCAAACTTAAGACAAAGGAAAGAATCTTTAGAGCTATGAGACAGAAGCACCAGGTCACCTATAAAGGAAACCCTATCAGATTATCAGCAGATTTCTCAGCAGAAACCCTACAAGCCAGAAGGGATTGGGGACCTATCTTCAGCCTCCTTAAACAAAACAATTATCAGCCAAGAATTTTGTATCCAGCAAAACTAAGCATCATATATGAAAAAAAGATATGGTCTTTCTCAGACAAACAAATGCTGAGAGAATATACCATTACCAAGTCACCACTGCAAGAACTGCTGAAAGAGCTCTAAACCTTGAAAGCAATTCCTGGAAACACAACAAAACAGAAATCACACAGAACCTATGAAACAGAAATACAAGTTAAAAAGCAAAAGCAAAAACCAAAAAAAACCCCAAAGTACACCGGCAACAAAGAGCATGGTGAATGAAATAGTGCCTCACGTTTCAATACTAACACTGAATGTAAATGGTCTAAATGCTCCACTTAAAACATACAGAACCGCAGAATGGATAAGAACTCACCAACCAACCATCTGCTGCCTTCAGGAGACTCATCTAACATACAAGGACTCCCATAAACTTAAAGTAAAGGGGTGGAAAAGGCATTTCATGGAAATGGACACCAAAAGCAAACAGGGGTAGCTATTCTTATATAAGACAAAACAAACTTTAAAGCAACAGCAGTTAAAAGAGACAAAGAGGGACATTATATAATGGTAAAAGGCCTTGTCCAACAGGAAAATATGACAATCCTAAACATATATGCACCTAACACTGGAGCTCCCAAATTTATAAAGCAATTACTAATAGACCTAAGAAATGAGATACACAGCAACAGAATAATAGTGGGAGACTTCAGTACTCCATTGACAGCACTTAGACAGGTCATCAAGACAGAAAGTCAACAAGGAAACAATGGATTTAAACTATACCTTGGAACAAATGGACTTAACAGATATATACAGAATATTTCATCCAACAACCACAGAATACACATTCTATTCAACAGTGCATGGAACTTTCTCCAAGATAGAGCATATGAAAGGCCATAAAACAAGTCTCAATAAATTTAAGAAAACTGAAATTATATCAAGCACGCTCTCAGACCACAGTGGAATAAAACTGGAAATCAGCTTCAAGAGGAACATTCAAAACCATGCAAATACATGGAAATTAAATAACCTGCTCCTGAATGATCACTGGGTCATAAATGAAATCAAAATGGAAATTAAAATTTTTTCAAACTGAATGCCAATAATGATACAACCTATCTAAACCTCTGGGAAACAGCAAAAGTGGTGCCAAGAGAAAAATTCATAGCCCTAAATGCCTACATCAAAAAGACTGAAAGAGCACAGACTGACACTCTAAAGTCACACCTCAAGGAACTAGAGAAACAAGAAGAAACCAAACTCAAACCCAGCAGAAGAAAGGAAATGACCAAGATCAGAGCAGAACTAAATGAAATTAAAACAAAACAAAGCAACAACAACAACAAAAAACCCACAAAAGATAAGTGAAACAAAAAACTGGTTCTTTGAAAAGAAAGATAAAATTGACAGACCGTTAGCAAGATTAACCAAGAAAAAAAAAAGAGAAAATCCAAATAACCTCACTCAGAAAAAAAAAAAAAACAGGGGGAATACAAAAGATCTTCAAGACTACTATGAACATGTTTACACACACAAACTAGAAAACAGAAGAGATGGACAAATTACTAGAAAAATACAACTCTCCTAGCTTAAATCAGGAAGAATTAGATACCCTTAACAGACCAATAACAAACAGCGAGATTGAAATGGTAATTTAAAAATTACCAACAAAACAGAGTCCAGGACCAGATGGATTCACAGCAGAATTCTACCAGACATTCAAAGAACCAATCCTTTTGACACTATTCCACAAAATAGAGAAAGAAGGAACCCTCCCTAATTCATTCTACAAAGCCAGCATCACCCTAATACCAAAACCAGGAAAGGACATAACCAGAAAAGAAAACTACAGACCGATATCCTTGATGAACATAGATGCTAAAATCCTTAACAAAATACTAGCTAACCAAATCCAACAACATGTCAAAAAGATAATCCAACATGATCAAGTGGGTTTCATACCAGGGATGCAGGGATGATTTCACAAATGCAAGTCAATAAATGTGATACGCCACATAAACAGAATTAAAAACAAAAATCACATGATCATCTCAATAGATGCAGAGAGAGCGTTCGACAAAATCTAGCACCACTTCATGATTAAAGCTCTCAGCAAAATTGGCATACAAGGGACATACTTTAATGTAATAAAAACCATCTATGATAAACCTGCAGCCAATATAACACTGAATAGGGAAAAGTTGAAGGAGGGCTAAATCTTGAAACAAATCCTGGAAACACAACAAAACAGATGCCCAAGAAAAGAAGCCCACTCTCACCATTCCTCTTCAACATACTACTGGAAGTCCTAGCCAGAGCAGTCAGATCAGAGAAAGAAATAAAGGGCATCCACATCGGTAAAGAGGAAGTCAAACTGTCCCTGTTTGCTGATGATGCAATTGTTTACCTTGAAAACCCTAAGGACTCCTCCAGAAAGCTCCTAAAACTGATCGAAGAATTCAGCAAAGTTTCTGGATACAAGATTACTGTACACAAATCAGTAGCTCTTCTATACAACAATAATGACCAAGGGGAAAATCAAATCAAGAACTCAACCACTTTTAAAATAGTATAAAATGAAATGAAATGAAATGAAATGAAATGAAATGAAATACTTAGGAATATACCTAACCAAAGAGTCGAAAGACCTCTATAAGGAAACTACAAAACACTGCTGAAAGAAATCATAGATGACACAAACAAATGCAAACACATCCCATGCTCATGGATGGGTAGAATCAATACTGTGAAAATGACCATACTTCCAAAAGCAATCTACAAATTCAATGCAATTTGCAACAAAATGCCACTATCATTCTTCATAGAATTAGAAAAAACAATTATAAAATTCATGTGGAACCAAAAAAGAGCCTGCGTAGCCAAAGCAAGACTAAGCAAAAGGAACAAGTCTGGAGGCATCACATTACCTGATTTCAAACTATATTATAAGGCCATAGTCACCAAAATAGCATGGAACTGGTATAAAAATAGACACATAGACCAATGGAACAGAATAGAGAACCCAGAAATAAACCCGAATACTTACTGCCAACTGATCTTCAACAAAGCAAACAAAAACATACAGTGGGGAAAGGACACCCTTTTCAACAAATGGTGCTGGGATAATTGGCTAGCCACAGGTAGGAGAATGAAACTGGATCGTCATCTCTCACCTTACACAAAAATCAACTCAAGATGGATTAAGGACTTAAACCTAAGACCTGAAACTATAAAAAGTGTAGACGATAGCACTGGAAAAACCCTTCTAGACATTGGCTTATGCAAGGATTTCATGATCAAGAACCCAAAAGCAAATGCAGCAAAAATAAAGATAAATAGCTGGGACCTAATTAAACTAAAGAGATTTTGCACAGCAAAAGGAGCAGTCAGCAGAGTAAACAGACAACCCACAGTGGGAGAAAATCTTCACAAATCTATGCATCTGACAAAGAGCTAATATTCAGAATCTACAATGAACTCAAACAAGTCAGTAAGAAAAAAACCAAACAATCCCATCAAAAAGTGGGCTAAGGACATGAATAGACAATTCTCAAAAGAAGATATACAAATGGCCAATAAACATATGAAAAAATGCTCAACATCACCAATGATCAGGGAAACACAAATCAAAATCACAATGCAATACCACCTACTCCTGCAAGAATGGCCATAATAAAAAAATCAAAAAACAGTAGATGTTGGCATGGATGCAGTGAACAGGGAACACTTCTACACTGCTGGTGGAAATGCAAACGAGTACAACCACTATGGAAAACAGTATGGAGATTACTTTTAAAAACTAAAAGTAGAACTACCATTTGATCCAGCAATCCCACTACTGGGTATCTACCCAGAAGAAAAGAAGTCATTATTTGAAAAGGATACTTGCACTGTCGCATGTTGATAGCAGCACAATTCACAATTGCAAAATTGTGGAACCAACCCAAAGGCCCATCAATCCACGAGTGGATAAAGGAACTGTGCTCTGGGTGTGTGGGTGTGTGTGTGTGTCTGTGTGTGTGTGTATGTATATGTATGTATATATATATAATGATGGAATACTATGCAGCCATAAAACGAATGAATTAACAGCATCTGCAGTGACCTGGATGAGATTGGAGACTATTATTCTAAGTGAAGTAACTCAGGAATGGAAAACCAAACATCATATGTTCTCACTGTTATGTGGGATCTAAGCTATTAGGACACAAAGGCATAAGAATGATACAACAGACTTTGAGGATGTAGGGGGAAGAGTGGGAGGGTGGCGAGGGATAAAAGACTATGAATATGGTGCAGTGTATACTGCTCCGGTGATGGGTGCACCAAAATCTCATGAATCACTGAAGAACTTATGTAACCAAATACCACCTGTACCCCAGTAACTTATGGAAAAAAATACAAAAACTAAAATAAAATAAATAAAGAAAAAAGAAAATTCCAACCGGGTGCAGTAGAAATAGCACTTTGGGAGGATCACTAAAAACAAACAAACAAAAAACCAACCAACAAAACCCTGCAATTACTTTTGCACCAACCTTGAGCAATATCTGTGTGCAAAAACCTGTTCCATTCTTAGGGGAAGAGAAGAGAGGAAGCTGGCTCCCAAGAAGTATAGTGCTTATGGTTATAAAATTGTGATTTGCTTCTTTTTTTCTCGACATAAAAACATCAACTTAAGCTCCAAAGTGATTATTCAGAGCCAGTAGTTTAGAACACCTGACTTGCAGTACCATTTCCCTTAACAATACACAAAAAGTGACCGTAAGAGAAAACAAATCAGAAAATGAGTCTTTTTTTTTTTTTTGGCACACTCATATAAAGACATGATGGCATATAGTATATTACAGTTTATAAAGTGTTTCATGTGCATTTTTATATTTTATTTTTGCAACAAGTATGGATGCCCAGTTTTACAGATGTGGAAACAGTTTAAAAAGTTCAAGTGATTTGCCCAAAGGTAGACAGCTCATGAATGCAGAGCAGGGACACAAAGACACGAATTTACAATTTCTGAAACAAGGTCTGGCATTCTTACTTTTTTTTTTTTTTTTTTTTTCACAGCTGCCTCACTTATGTAAAGAAAGTGTTAAGTGAGTATCACTGTGAAACCTGTAGATTTTTAACTAGGGAACATTTAAAATGGAAATAGCCTAGTAGAAATGAGGCTAACTTTCCCTCTTTGAGGAGGCAGGGAATTCACTTAGGAAAAACTGTACTATTAGCTAGGAAGAGTGTAATCTAGAAGGGAGAGGTCCTTTCTATTCCTACCTCCCCTATGCTGAAGCAGAGAGGCAACTGGAGGAGATGGTATTTTTTTGCCAGCCGCTGGCACACATTGTTAATCACATTTTGTTCTTGTTGTGTTTTTGCAGTGTAGGTCCGGGGTAGGAAGTGAGACAGGGGCGTTGAGCTTCTCTGTCCTTACTAAGCTTTCTGATAGAAGCTGCTGGAAAATTGCAAAAGGAGATGTAACATGTTCAAGTTGTCTTCTATTTTAAAAAATCTTTTTGTGTAATTTCAGACATACAGAAAAGTCACACAAATAGTATACAGAACTCCAATATATATTTAACCCGGATGTTTACTACATTTTCCTTTCCTTTACCCTCTTCCTCTATACATGTACAGATGCACATACATGCACACACACATCCCCCTGCAGATATTTTCTGAACTTTATGAGAGTAAATTACCGACATAGTGGACTTTTTCATTTATAAATCTTTGATATAGTTTGGATATTTGTTCCCTCCAAATCTCATGTTGAAATGTGATTCCCAGTGTTGGTGGTGGGGCCTGGTGGGAGGAGTTGTGGTAGTCTGGTAGGATCCCTCATGAATGGTTTTGTGCCCTCCCCCGGTAATGAGTGAGTTCTCACTCTATTAGTTTATGCCAGAGCTGGTTGTTTTAAAAAGCCCAGCACCTCCTCCTCTCTCTCTTTTGCTCCGTCCAGCATGCGTAAAAGCTTCCTGAGGTCCTGACCAGAAGCAGATGCTGGCACCATGCTTCTTGTACAGTCTACAGAACCGTAAGCCAAAATAAACCTCTTTTCTTTAGAAAGTACCCAGCCTCAGGTATTTATAGCCATCCAAAACTGGCTACTGCAATACTTGACTACATGTTTCCTAAAATCAGGATATTCTCTTACATAATCATAGTGCAAATATTAAAAATCAGGAAATTAATATTGTAGACTGTTTCTCCATTTGGGCTTGTCTGATGTTTGCTTGTGTTGATATTCAGATAATGAATTTGGGGCAGAAAAAGTGCAGAGGTGATACTGTGTCATTTTTAGGGGACTCTATCCGTAGACATAATGATTTTGCTTTGTCCTATTACTAATGCTGGTAGCTTTGATTTCCTCATGTCTGCCAGGTTTCTCCATGGTTAAGTCACTATTTTTTCCTTTCTATTTAATTAGTATCTGTTGGGGGAGCTAATTTGAAATTATGTAAACATCTCACTGTTCCTCAAGCTTTTACTTTGATTTTAACATGTTAAGCGATACCTTCCTGAATTATTTATATGGTGGTTTCTTAATAGTGATTTTCTCAATATTTTATTTCTTCTATATTTATTGGTTGGTTTGCTACTATAAAAAATAGGTTTTTTCATTTTTTAAAAGATATTTTTATCACCATGAACTCAGATTCCTATTTTACTCAATGGGTTATAGTTTTTTATTGTCATTATTTGTTTTGGTGGTTAAATAAAATGAAACCAGGATGATAATTCTGAGGTCTGTTCAGTGTCAGTTTCTTTAAGCTAGCTTTGACATGTCCCCATCATTCTTTGAACATTTCCTTACTTTCTGTGACAAGTTGATCCAGGCTCATTTTGCATTTTCCCAGCTCCAGCCTTAGAATCAGCCATTTCCCAAAGAAAGATCCCTGGTTTCTTTTAATACATAGGATTTAGAAACCAAGAGCTAAGCATTAGGTGTGCTTATTGCTATAAGGGTATTATTAATTGTAGATTCTCTCAGTGAAAAGAGATAAGACATAGATATATGTGAGTTTACATATGTAGTATGTATAGAAGCACTGTGAATTCCTACTGATTTCTCCATTTCCCATTAAATACCACAGTTTTCCTTTTTCAATATTTATAATGGCCTTCTCCAATAGTGAGAAATAAGATGCCCAATGTCCACAATCCATTTGCTTATTTTCACAATTCTAGAATATACAGTAATGCCAGAATTGCTTACCCATACCTCTGTGGGAAAGGAACTTATGCCCAGAGCTCAATATTTGTTCATTCCTATTTTTCTTTAGCCTGAAGACGTACAGTCCAAATAATATATTTGGAAGTAATTTGCATTAGTTTTTTTCCTCTTCAGTACACTTATGTTATTCATTTAAAATATATTTCAGTTTATTCTTTTCTGTATATATTCCATATGGGTTCTTATCTTAATCTCAGAGCCGGAAGTGTTCAAAGAGGTAAACTCAGAGACATGTCACTGTGCCACTTACTGCTTTCATCCTTTTCCATCCTATCTTTTCCACTCAGTGCCTTCTGCCCCCTCACCCCAGTAAGTTCCAGTTATTAGTTCCTTATTTCTTTCCTATATTTCTTTTTTGAACAAAGGAGAAGATACAAGGATATTTTCTTATGTGCTATTGAACCACTCCCTTTTGAAAAAAATTTAGTTTAATGTTTAAATATTGACAAATATAGTTGTATGTATGCACGGGGTACATAGTGATGTTTCAATACATGTAATACATAGAGATCAGATTAGAGTAATTAGCATATCCATCGTCTCAAACATTTGTCATTTCTTTGTATCAGGAACATTGAATAATAACCTCCCTCTGGCTATTTGAAAAAATGTGTTATTGTTAACTGAAATCATCCTACAGTGTGAACCACTCTGCTTTATCATTTGTTTCTAATATTTTGCAGTGAAAAATAATGCTGACCCTTTGCAAATATATTTTCATATTATTGGAGGTATATCTGTAAGGTAATTTCTACAAGTAGGACATATCTAAGACAAGCAGATATGTTGTTTTTCTAGATGTTACCAAATTCACCTTCATAAGGGCTGAATCAGTTTGCATCACTTCAGCAATACGTAAGAGTTCCGGCTTTCCCACAGCTTTGCCAACAAAGTATGTTATTATACTTTAAATAACTCTACTTATGACATATTGGTGTAGTTTTAATCTGCATTTCTTTTATTGTATGACTGAACATCTTTTCATTTACTTCAGCTATTTGTGACATCATACATCATTTCTGTGAATTGTCTGTTCATATCCTTTATTCATTTTTATATTGGGGTTTTTTTTTAATTTCTCCTTATTCTTTAAGAGTTCTTTAAAAATGAGGGATACTATTATCCCTTTATTTGTGAGACATGTTGCAAATATTCTTTTTAAGTTGGTCAATTGTCTGCTGTCTGCTTAACTTCCACAAAGAAATAGTAATCTTAGCAAGTAAAGAATAAACATTCCCTTTCTATTTTGTTTAAACTATTTGTATGCTTACTAATCATTTTTACCCCGTATACTATAAAGGTAAACTTCAACAGAGATTTGAGTTGATAACATTTTATAGAGAGGCATACAGCACTGCCTGTTCATTTGTTCTGGTTTGAATTCTAAAAGTGAAGAAAAATGTCAATAATAAAAGCACAAATAAATAAATGTCTCAAATTAAAAGGTTGCTTCTTCTTTTTCCGCTTTTCCTTAATTTTTTTTTTTTTTTTTTTTTTTGAGACAGAGTTTCACTCTTGTTGCCCAGGCTGGGTGGAGTGCTAAGGCCCCGTCTTGGCTCACTGCAACCTCTACCTCCCGGTTTAAGCAATTCTCTTGCCTCAGCCTCCGGAGTAGCTGGGATTATAGGCAACTGCCACCACGCCCAGCTAATTTTTGTATTTTTAGTAGAGACAAGGTTTCACCATGTCGGCTGGTCTCGAACTCCTAACCTCAGGCAATCCACTTGCCTTGGTCTCCCAAAGTGCTGAGATTACAGGCATGAGCCACCGCGCCTGGCCCTTTCCCCTATTTTATTGCTTTCTACCCTTAGTATCAATTCTCTTTAGACCAAGAACACTCCGTATAAATGTTTATCTTTAACTAACACAGGTTTGTTGCTCTTTGAAAATTTATTCACCACTCTCTTCTTTTTTGAAATGTTACATGTTTGTCTTCTTTCTCATTAGTTTCTTGTCGATGTCCAATATTTTGTTTGGTGTCTAGTATCCCCGGAGGTATAAGCAATGCCTTTCCCTGTGCGTTTGCTCTGTCAGTCCCTTTGGTACCATGTTTAAAACACTCTTCTTTTTTAGGATGATCACTTCTTAGTCGGTTAGTGAAATGACACTAGGGGCATGAAACCATGTGGCATTAAGCAAAGTGTGCAAGCATTGGGAGATCTCCTAGAAACAAGCTTTGGAAGTCTGAGAGTCATTAACAGGCCTCCGTAATTGGCAGGGGTTGGAGGTGGGAGAGTGCTGGACAGAAAGTGCAGTGTGGGGTAAATAGGCTCCACTCCTTTGGAAGTGGAGCACTTTCTGTTTCTTTTCTTTCCATTTTTTTTTTTTTTTAATGCTTAGATTAAGGTAGCTTTGAGAGGAATTAGGAACAGTTTCCTGAGTGCTTTCCATGTCCCCCTTTTCATTACCAGGCCGTTATATACACATCTGCCCACACAACACGGTAAATCCAGGAGCAGGGATCCTCAGAAGCACATTCTGAAATTACTGGAGAAGGAAAAGAGAAGCTAAAGCCTGGAGGGCAGTAGAACCACAGAATGCAAACACATCCATTCTGCTGTTAACTGTTTTACTAGGGAATGCTGGTTACAGACAGTGACATAAGAGAGCAAAGGTTGTGGAAACACCACTGCAGAAAGCGGTAGAAAGAGTAATAAGAGAATAATAGTTAAAAACAAAGTGTAAATTTCCAGTGGCCACGTGGGTTTGGAAATGCTTACAAGTGGTGTCATGCAGAGCAAATTTTATGGGTTGTCTCTGTTCACTCCAATCTCCTGCATATTTACTTCTGGAGATCATGTAAACAGAAATCAATAATACATAGGTTGATTAAAAGGCTGTTATCTAAAGAGTATTATAAGTATTGCTGTACAGCCACATTTTACTCTTTCTTTTCTTTTTTATTGGCAATTCAAAATTCAGTATCTATGATTTGCGAGGAAACATAAAAAAGTAAGTAATGGAGACCCTGTAACAATACCGGTTCCCTTAACTTACATTCCTGAGTTCTTCTTACTAGATGTGTTTTTCTTTACATGGGATAGGGAACAATAATAGCTCAATGATTCTGAAGGATTCAACTTTTGAATAAAAGCCATAGACACAGAACCAAATTGAGGTAATAAAAAGAAAAAAAAAGCAAAACATTTTGTATATAAGTAAAAACCTTATTTGTACCCTTACTTTATAATAATCTCCTCTCCAGTTTGTTCTTGACCCCCAAATTTTTATAATAAACTTTATCTGTTTTAGTGCAGGGTCACATGAATTTTCAAGGCTTTTAATGTTTTCACATAATAGAAATTCAGTTCACACCAAGTTAGCCCCTCATATGCCGAAGACTGTGGTAGGTGCGGTGGAGCATGCAAAGAAAAGCTCAACATGGTCTCAACTCTGACAATGTAATCCTTTAGTATAGGGATAGCAATCTAGAAATTTGGGAAATGGGCAAACCTAGCAAAAAAGAAAAAACTCTGGGGTGGTCATCATGACTCCCTCAGGTTCCGAATTGAAGTCCCAGCAGAGCAGTGCTCTCAGCTCCTTCCAAGGCCCACTTAGCCTGGGACACTCCCCATGCTCACAGCAATCAAAGGTGATACACAGCTGTCTTATTGCCTGCAAAGAGAAGCAGAAGAGAGGAGATGAAGTTTTATTGATAAAACAGAAAGCAGGGTCAAATCACCTAGGTTTGCTGTTTGCAGAACTAGAATATTGAAAGCAAATCAGATACAGCTCTGCAAATATAAAGCATCTTTATACATAAAGATGTTGAGAAGCAGTCATGATATAGCCTGTGTAATGAACTTATTTTAGAACAAAGGGCAAAATAAGCAGATTATTTTTCACACAATGGGATGCACAGATGTCATCTACCCATGCACTGACTGATCTGTTTCTTATTCGTCTCTTCCTGCAGCACACAAACTCTTTGTGAACAAAATTATGAACAGTTATGTGCACACATAAGCGTTCTTCAACAGATAGGTCAGGGGTAAAATGATAGCAGGAGATTTGGGGATAGATAGCATCATCTTTTTTCCTCTAATTACAGGATGAGTAAATACATGAAAGAAAATGTACTAAGTGTAGCTAAGAAAAATCACAAAATAAAAATTATTCACAAAATCAAACACTCGGATCATCTGTTATATCTTACTAAGTCTATCCTCCTAAATATGTGTAGATAATATAAATGTGCATATCAACAAAACCATTGGAACATTTATTTAATAATGTGTCTGTCTTCTGTGCATCTCATCATTATTTCTCTCTTCGTGATAATATTTATTTGATTATATTGATGTATCATACTTCAGTATGTTATTGTTGAAAATTATATTTTTGTTGTTTTTCAATATTACTTTTATAATAATATCTACCCTTCATTGGATGTTTATAATCTCTCCTGGACTTCATTAAGCACATTTACTGGACAGTTTCAACCCATTGGTTCTTATCATGGGATTAATTTTTTCTGCAGTCATACCTCCCAGCCTTGCTATTTTGGCTCTTGGTTCTTTGTTACACAGCAATTTCATAATGACATACAAAGAAAATTCCATAGTGTTCCCATCATTTTCAATTATTAGCCATTTTCCTAGCTTAAAACTCAAACTCGAGTATAGGACCATTCTTCCCAGAGTCCTGCAGAGACTTCTTCATCACAGAGTTCCCTGATGTGGAGAAGCACAAGATTGAACCTGACTGAGCAATTTCCTGCCTCCTTATCTCCCACCTCCCACCTCCTATGTCCTTTGCTTACAGGACAGCATTCTGAAGGAGGGCCCTAGCAAAATGGCGGCTCAACCCTGGCTATCTCTAGCAGTGTTTCTTGCCATACAGAAACTCAGGCATTTCAGCCCCACAAAATGAAGAGGATGCAGCTTGCCTCTGCATTATGCTCCCTCTATGTCTACTCTATTACCTCTCACCAATTTGCTCTTTTTTGTTTCAGGTAGCCACAAATTGATCAAAAAGCTACTTAAAATGCCAACTTTTCCTTCTTGCAGAGATCCTTAATCTTTTCAAGTGATTCATCTGATACTCTACCTACCTAGCCCCTCTTCACACTTAGTTAAATCATGCCCCTTGGGAGAAAAAAACCCATAGTCATGTCTCTCCCAACCTAAAGGAGTTGACAACTCATTAATCTGAAGATTTCCTTCTCTTTTTCTCACCTGTCTTTTGCTTGTTTGCTTGTATGAGCTAAAGTTTATACAGATGGTCTAAGTGAGTGTTAATCAAAACTTAATGTGCACCTGAGTCACCCCGGAACTTTTTAAAGTGAAGATTCTAACTCCGTAACTGTGAGGTGGGGCCTGAGAGTCCTATTAGGTTCCTAGGTGATGCTTATGCTGCTGGTTTATGGACCACACGTAGATTAGCAAGGGTCCAGTGATCATGGTTGATTGTGGTAAGACTATTCCCCCCCACCCCTTTTTTCTTTTTTTTTCTTTTTTCTTTTTTTTTGAGATGGAGTCTCACCCTGTCACCCAGGCTGGAATGCAGTGGTGCGATCTTGGCTTACTGCAACCTCCACCTCCCAGGTTGAAGCAATTCTCCTGCCTCAGTCTCCTGAGTAGCTGGGATTACAGACATATGCCACCATGCCCAACTAATTTTTTGTATTTTTAGTAGAGATAGGGTTTTACCATGCTGGCCAGGCTGGTCTTGAACTCCTGACCTCGTGATCCGCCAGCCCTGGCCTCCCAAAGTGCTGGGATTATAGGCTTGAGCCACCGGGCCCAGCCTTTTCCCCCTTTTTAGAAGGCCCTAGAGGGCACTGTGGCCCCAATGGCTGGCTGCTGCCCTGTAAATATGGGGTTCTAAATCATGTTCCCTGAACTTGAGCTCCATTGTTGATTTCAGGTAAGCATAAAAAGTTTCCTTCAGTATTTTTTGTCACATGTATTATCTTCATTTTCACATAACATTAGTATTATCTCTGTTTTACTGATGAAGAAATTGAGGCTTCAAGAAGTTAAATTGCTCATCCAAGATTACATAATGACACATACACAAACCAAGAAAAAATTCCATTCTGTTCAGTCTCTCTTCAACCCTTTCCCCCAATGATTCTTGCTACTGTGATAGTGTCTTGCACGCTAGGGCAATTTTCACAAAAATTGCAATGAAATTGTTTGCTGTAATAACAATCAGAACTGAAGTTTATTAAGCATTACTATTAATAAATGCCAGGCCTAGTATTGATAACTTTTTCCTGCATTATTTTGTTAATTTTCACATCTGCTCAAAGAGATGGTTTAACTTTGGAGAAGTTAAGAAAGAAGTTAGGATTGATAGCTTCACTCCAAAGCCCAAGATGTGAAATGTAACATGATGTCATGGTATATATGGCTATAGCAGTATCTTTTTGGTTTTAATCCCAGAAAAAGAGGTAATTCCAGTGAGCTACAGAAAGAAATAAAGATAGATAGATGGATGTTTGTAAGATGATTTTGTAAGTTGTAATAAAAAAAGCTTGCCACTAAATTATTTGGAGGTTTCTACAAACTTCCAACGCACACTTACTGAGATGTGATGATAACTTGTTAGGCCTGAACTGAATTGTTACATGGACTTAAGTGTTTGTCATTTCGTGAGCTGATGTTCCTGCAAGTTTACATGTCTGGCTCTCATGCTGATTTGTAGTATGAGTTGGAGTTTGTCACCTATAAAATTCTGGGGTTTCTAAATTCTAGAAAATTACTATAGAATTGAAGACCTGGATGTTCCAATGGCCTAGGAATATGAGGTGCAGAGGATCTAAGTGACTGTTCCAGGGTGACCATGAGCTAGTTGTAGGCTTAAACTCAAATCCAGGTCTCCTGCAATGCACTCCAGGCCTTATTCAGTCAGGCTGTGTCTCATTTCCTTTTGCACAAACCTTTGGGGAAATGTGCTGGTTCTGAATCTGATCTCTATAACCTGTTAATGTCCCTCAAGGGAATAGGAATGTTAGGTATCTATACTGCAGCGTGCACGAGCAACACTAGCTTTTGCTCTCTGAGCCCAGCTCTTTGCCAATATGTGATTTCTCTGAAGACATCAGGAGACCTAGCACAGGGCATAGCCAGTCCTGGAAATGTGAGCCCCTTCTGCTGTGTATCTATATGCCTGTGACCCGGCATCCTTTTGCCTTTAATGAGATTTTGCAGTGACAGGATTGGAACAGATTGCTGGCATTATGGCAGCCAGGATATTGTCAGGAGGAACTTGGCAGTGCTCGTAGGTGTTATGATGCTGGCTCTTTGCTCAAGGGCAAGAATATTAAAGGGAAAATTAGAGATAAAACAGAAAGTGAGAGGTAATGTCAGAAAAGTTCAGAAGATGAAACCAGTAGCGGTAAATATATAGAAAATGATTTGAGGTTTACACACTTTTGAGTCCTTGGTGAGTGAAGACAGAGCCAAGAATTGCTTCAGTGATATTCCTTCATAAATCTGCATAATAATCTCTCGGCGGGGCTTTGGTGAAATTACAAGTATTCATTTACTAAATTGGGTTCAGTGTCTGTATCACGCATGCCATATGAATATTCAGTGCAGTGAATGCTTCCCAAGCTATGTTGAAGTTAACACATAAGCTGAATATAACTCAAGTGGAACTCAAAATTGCACGCTTACTTTAACTTAACAGAGGTCCTAGTGTCTTGAAGAATTGGACCCACCCCCACCCTCAATATGTCAATTAATACTCATTCTAATAAAACCAAATGTAAAGTACTTTCAGTATTTGTATCTGATTTTTGGCATTAAGTAGTTTTCTTTACAACAGAGGATTAGGATAATAATACACAGGGCTCTGAATGGTTCCTTAGAACACAGTGGCAGCTGCCAAGCAGATTCAAGAAGAATGTTTAATTACAATACTCAGTAATAACAACACAGAAAAAGTTCAATGAGAAGAAACAACTCTACTATGAGACAAAGGTCTGTGCTGAGTGAAAGAGGAACAGTGGACCACAGACATTTGTTGTAGTTGGAGTTGCCTTGGCAGCCGATGGACATTTCACCTTAAAACTTGAGCATTTTTCTTCTTGAAGCAACTCGGTTGGCTTTCTAGGGTAAGCATACAGAATCATTTCTATTTCCAAAAAATGCATTTTTCCACAAACTAAAATTAATAATTCTCAGAGAAGAGTGATCACTGCCAATTCTATATGGCAAAGGAGCACTTAACTAGGAGTCAGGCAGCTTGAGTTCTCATGCAGAACTCTGTAACAAACCAACTGTTTAAACCTCAAACAGCTGGTTGGTTTATCTGAGCCTCTCTTCACTATGAACTTTTCCATGATACTCTGATTATACATATATATTTTGATATAAAAATATTCCTTTGGAAAAATTCTTGATCATATTTTATATTGTCATAAAGTATAATGTGACTTCAGATCCACAGTAAATAGTCAAATGCAGCATGTGAAGTTTAATTGAAAGACAGTATTCACTTATACTTATTATATGGGAGGTATTATGCTAAATGTGCTTCACATGCAAAATGTCAGCCAATAAGGTAGTTTTATTATTATATTCATTTTGTAGGTGGAGAAATTGAAGCCCCCAAAACTGGGCAAAAGACTCTTGCCCAATGTCTTGCCCAGTTAGTCAGTAGCAAAACTGAGATTCAAATTCCAGTTTCTTTAACTCCAATATGCTTTTAGCTATTTGCACCTCCTTCCTGTAGGACAACTGGATGCATGCTGAGCTTTTCTTGTCCATCACTAGTGTGTGCTGAAGAAATTGGTTTGGGTTCTTAATTGAGTGTATTAATCATCTAAAGAGGTCTAGAGTGAGATATGGGAAGAGCCTTGCTTAAATGACAAAGCTTTGAATTTCAGAGGCGCTGAAAGAGGGAGGCATGGAGGCTCAAATCACTATGCTTAGCCATGGGAAGCAATTGGAGAGGCAAGTTTTCTCCTATTTTTAAGGATATTACTTTCAGATATCTGTTGCTGTGAGGCAAATTAGATAAAGAAGCCTACAAATTAGCAAATAGCACCTGGGAGGACAGTCAGGACAGTGGGTTGCGCATACAAAACAGGAAGGAGTAACTTCTCACTTGTATGGGTCTTACCAATGTGAGGAGGTTTTGAAAAGCTAATGCAAGGATTTGGAGAGTGGTAAATCTGAAAAAAGAAAAAAAGGTTTATTTTAGCAGAGATAGTATGTCTGGATTAGAACACATAGAGGTTGCAGCTAGAGAATTGGGTGTGGAGTTTTCTTAATGATGGAAGACAAGCCAAGTCTGGGGAAAATAATTTAGTGGTGGTTATCAAAAGACATGAATAAAATATCTGGAAGGAGCTTCATCAGTCTCAGGTGATGAGGTGTCAAGATGTAGTCCCATCATAGGGAATGCTTCTCCATGGGAATATTTGTTCTTGGAGAGGTGCCAGAAGGGAAACTATGTGCCGAAGTCAGCTTAATTTTATAGCAACGTACATGGAAAAGAAAAAGATTTCCTAAACATGAAATTAGAGAAAATGCATTTTTCTGTAAAAACATTCAATGTTAGACCATTATATCCCATCAAACATGATAATCTGATAGAATGGAAATGGCTAAGAATGACTTGCTAAGGAAAACTGTAGAAGAAGAATAGAAAGGCCTTTGAGGATTCTTATAACTAGGGAGAAGACTGAAGAATACTTTGAAGAGGTAGAAGGTGAGATTTATTATATCAAAGTTTAAAGACCTACAGAATGTAATTAATTGGGTTAGAAAGCAAGATTTGGCAATTGGCCTGAGGGGGAGGGGAGACCAAAGAGGTTCAGGGTGAATTGAGTTGACCTAAATTTGTCCTTGGATATTTGCTACTAACATGCCCTGGAAGGATCATTGCCATTGTTGAGTTACCATAAAGATTAAAGTAAAACTTATTTATCCTTATATTCATAGATTCAAGCCTGGTAATAGAGGGAGAGTCTTCCTACATTCATAATGTAAATAAAGAAGCAGTCATTTGCCTATGAAGCTGCCCATGTCACATATTTAGAGTCAAAAATTTTTTTAAATAAAAAATGATCTAATTCCAATACATTTTTATTTTCATTAAAATTGAGAATGCTACCGTGATGAGTGAGCAAATGTAAATCAGGAAGGAAAGCATAACCAGGTCATTGGAAAAGGTTTTAACTGTGGTGTTCCACTGATGGAGATGGTGTTTATAAAGTCAGATGACTGAAAAGAGGATCCTCCTTTCACACCCTGTAAGTGTCCTTGTTAGTGTGACTCTAGGCAGGGATGATTGGAAATGTATGTATCCAGGGTTAGATGGGCCTTCACTACGCTCTGCTTAGCCAGCTAACAGAGCATGGAGCTCAGCCCCAAGGAGGTCAGAAGAGGATTCATGGTCCTTGGTGACTTTACTTAGGTTAAAATGAAGCATCCTGATTTCAGAAAACAACATTCAGTAGGAGCCCTGACCTTGCACTGGCAAGCAATGAAGCTGGAAAAATGCACCCTTAGGCCAGAACATTTTCAGAGGAGAGAGTTGACTTAGGTTCTTTTATTTAAATGGTTTTTACTTCATCAAACATTTTTTTTGTTATCTATAGGACAAATGATTAAAAAAAAATTCCTTGAAAAAATAACAAACCAAACAAAGGAGAAAGGATTTTTTGGTTTCCTCTCTAGACCTCTCTCCTTCCTTGGTAAGATCAGTTTCTCTGTGGATATAATTATCAGATCAGTAAACTGCAACCATGAACCGCAAAAGCAAAAGGAATTGTCTGATTTAAAAGTCAAAGGTGGTTTATCTTGGTTTTATACATTTTGATTACGATATATTGAATATATAAACAAAGTTGGGGTAACATGTCCAGACATACTAGTTTTCCATGTTGCAATCCTTTATTATGGAAATGGCCAGGCAGCATGTTCTGGCCAGCACTCAGTAGTCCTTTCAATTAATTTAAAGGGGCTACAACTTTTAAGATCAGATACCTATACAGACTTTAAATCTTGGATGAAGCACATTTCTGGTTCCTGTTGACTTCAGCAGAACTTGTTTTAGCACCAGTTTAACAACAATTGGTCACATTCAATGACCTTGAAAATGAATTAGGGGAAGGGAAGGGTTGGAGCAATCCACATGTGTATTTCCATTTAAAATTTTGTAAGCAGAAGTTAAGCGTTTCATGAGGGAGACTGAAGTTACAATAGAAAATAAATTTTTAAGCAACAATATGATGGAAATGTGTGATTTATTGGATGAGGAATAATGGTTTTGATCCTGAGTCTCAAATTTCCCATCTGAGTTATTTACTGAAAGCCATATATTTAGTGTTTATTTCAGTGTGTCTGTAAAATGGGAACAATGATTCCATCCTGCTCTACGTTAGAAATAAATAACATATAAATGGACTTTGAGATCATGAGATAAAGGGCTACATAAATGTGAATTATTCAAAATCATTTAAAATGAACCCAACTGAAATTGTAGTTTTAAAAAAGATTCTTATAAATGAATTAATTCAATTGAAGAAAAAAATTATAATACATTATAAAGGAATTACTTTTGAGAAGTTGAGCTTTAGTGACTATGAAAAATTGGAGAAAATGCAGCAGATTAATTCACACTTAAGACATGGCTGTTATTGTATCAATCTCAAGTTAGAACCAGTATTTCCTGGAATTTCAAATGATCATTTGTTAGTATATGGGAGAGAATTCTGTATATGGACCATAATATAAGTACACAACATTATTATTTATTCCTCTATCCAAATAACACAGCTTTTATTATGTGACCTTTGTGTTCTAAGCAACATGCTAGGCCCTAGGAATGCCATAGGGAGAAAAAAGGAGTCCAGGACCTAGACTCATGCTATAATGGAGATGTCTTGAGTTCTCTTTTATTGCAGAAAGAAGACCTATGAAAATGTCAATAGAAAACATGAAGTGAGAGGGTGGACATCATCATGTAAAAAGGTTTTGGGATTTCATTGCTGAGTTCCAGAATATGGACTCAACATGAGGAAATGTAGAGTGTGGCCGTTGGGCAAATTAATGAGCATGTTGCTGTGAGTTTCTGCTGCCTTTTTTTTTTCTCAGCTTGTCTACAATACCTAGAGCACCAGTGCTGAGAATAAAACAGAAATGACAAGTCTGAGTTGCTCTGTAACTAGATATATAAGGCACTGGTCACCTTAGAGGATTTGCGAATCCTGGAATGTTGAGATGGGAGCACCTCGATGTTATTTTTCAGCTCTTCCACCTGAAAGGTGAAATCCATTAGGAGGATTTGAAGACAACAGAGAAGATTTTTCACCCTCATCTGCGAAAGGCAAAAAAATTCATGTCTAGCTGATCTCATGGAAAATGAGGAAACTTATTTGTACAGTTTTAACAATCTTCTCTATGCTGATCATTAGAAAATGGCTAAATGTATTGCTTGGATAACAGACAACCCATTTTTATTTTTTATCATGCCTCGTACAAAGTTTTAGCTTTGAAAAATGGAGTGGAAAGGTGGGTGGGGGTCATCTCCCTTAACATCTTTTAGTTGTTATGAAGTCTGTTGAGATACTACGTCAAATTTTCTCCTCTTTCTGAAGTAACCCGGGGTCCTTTCAGAGGATACTGGGAAATTTGTAGAGACCAAAGAGTATCTCCCACTTTGACGTCATGTGCTGGCATTGCTTAATGCTGGACCGTTTAGAAACTAGTGAAGTTGTATAATTTCACTTGGATTTTCTTGCTGGTTATTCCTAGTACAATTTACCTTGTTAATTTGTTCTTAATGAGTTCATCAGCAATGATTTAATACAACTTTGAGGAACAGCTTTCTTTAGTCTTTAATTCGCGACAGTTCCCCTTCTATTTGGCAGTACATTAATGGAAATGGAAAATTGCCTCATTCTAAATGTCAGAATAATACTGCACCAAAAACAATTCAGTCATGTCTTTCAAACCACGCACATATGGTTCATCACCAAATGTCACTCTTCTATTTCCCCCTTCTCCCCATGCCCTCCCCGCGCCTGTACCTTCCCTCTGTCTTTCTTTCCATTCGCCTGTCTCTGGTGATAATTGTTTGGATTAACTTTCCAATATCTTTACATAAGCTTCATTTCTCTTGTTGTCTGTATTTGTTAACAGTCCAGGAAGCAGTTCTCATTACACTAGTTTTACCTAGATCCTTGGAATTGGCAGAGTTCACAGATTAGGTGACAGCTACTGCTTTTAATATCACAAATGTCTTTCATCTGATCTCAAAAATGAAAAAAAGTTTCTTCAAAATAATTTTTTGTGCATATTTTTGGCCTGTTTGGTAAAGGTCTCTGTGTAAACCCATGTTCCCCGCTCTATCTACATGAGGGCAGTTCTTTTTTTCCTAGCACTATGTTCAAGCAAATTTCTTTCTAAGATGAATGCTTTTATTAGGAATATCTTAATTGTGATTTATTGGGCAAGTTCATAATGAGAACATCCAGCACAATTTCACTTGCACTTAAGGATACAAACTTTTAATTGGGAATCTTAATTCACTAACACTTAAAGGACATTTCAATAAATTTTAAAAATTTATCTATATACTAAGTTACCTAAAGTCTGTCTATTTTTTTAAAGGAAAAGCTAAAAGATAAAGCGATTTTCAAAGTTATCAAACATCAGCTTTAATGGGTTAACATATGATGCCTATCTTAAATGATGCCTTTCTCTTTCTGAAAAGGGCCCCTTCTTCAGATAATATTGCGGGGAAAACCATTTGAGAAAAACGCTCTACCCTCAACTGTATATTTTTAATATTTTTCTATTTAAGGTACTTGTCTGAAAATAGAATTTTGCATCTTAGTTACTTTAGTGGTTTATTTTTTATTTCTATCAGTAATCCAACTTGCCTGTGAAATATGAATATTTTAATTCAAGTAAATGTTTTCTGCAAAAGGAAGATCTCTTGTTTAAACAATCAGCAGGTAATCAGTGTGACCCACATGTTTGTGTTACAGAGGTAGGATCAGAAAGCTAAAGAACATTATCTCATTTCTCTGTTTTTCTTTTTCATTTAGTGGTATTAAGAGGGTTGCTATTCCTTATTCTGTAGAAACTATATGATATCATGATAATTTGTTTTTCCATGATTTACTTAGCATCTACTATGTGGCAGGTGCTTTACACAGGTTATTTAATCTGAGAAGTAGGCTTAAGAAGTTTTCTCAGAGATTTAAAAAGTTGTCTGACATTCCAGAGACGGTATATATGGGAACATATGCTTATCTGATTCCACATTTTTTCTGTTATTTGTACTGTTTACTTTAGAGTAGAAAAGGATGTAAAGAGTCTATTTTCCACTGCCCCTCATTGTCAATAGTCATCCAGCCCTAGAATGCTGCTGGTGATGCAGGGCTCATGTATTCCTAAGGTAGGCTGACCATTGCTGAACAGCTCTAATGACAGAGTATGACTCATTATCTTCAACTGAAGACTGTCCTTCTATACTTTTACCCATTGCTTTTCCTCTACCTTTGATAATAGTGTAATCAGTCAACTCCTTCCACTACGTGATACCTTCAGCTATTTGATGCCCCTACTGATTCCCTGAATGGATCTCTCCTCTGTGCAAATTTTTTCCAAATCCTTGCTTCCAGATCCTTCAGGGGCCTCCAAAATAAGCTCAGAATGGGGCACACTGAAACCTGGACCAGTGTAGAATAAAATAGGGTTTAATTTGCATCTTATATTTTTTACATGTAGACTCAAATGGTTGTGTGTTTGTGTGTGTGTGTGTGTGTGTGCATGCATGCACCTAAATTATATGTTAAGTTTGGAATCAAGTAGAAAACAAATAGGAACATAAATTTCTAGCAACTAGATCATCCTTTCTGTACTAGTGTGATTGACCTTTTGAACTCAACATGAAACTTTACGCTCTTACTATAACTTTGTACACACCAACTTGACCAATCAGTATATTTTTAAATTATTTCCATCATTTGATGATTAATTTTTTTTTTTTTTTTTTGGCCCGTAGCTTTCTGACATCCTCACATTTCACATAATTTTTTTCCCTTTATTTTCAGTCAAGTAATTGATAAAAGTGTTGAGCTAGGCTATGTGTAAAACAGATTCCTAGAACATGACTCCATGTGCTTTTCTTAGGGATACCTCCAGGTCAGTCCATCTGATTGGCTGTAATTCTAGGGTTCCCTGAGTCATCCTGAACCCTGCAGAGATAATGGCAGCTGCCTCAGAGGCCTCCACCTGTGACTGTCTGAGACACGTCAGCCATCTACTCTTATAATCTTTAGTAGTTGTTGTTGTTTTTTCTTTTTGTTTTTTAAAACCATGAGGTAAGAATAGTTGTTTAATTTTTAAAGCCACATCTGGATATTAGCCTTACTGACATTATTCTTACATACTGTTTGTTCTTGGCTCTTTCTGAATATATTCATCTTTGGTTTTATGGCCCATTTCTTCGCACATTAATTTATAGGCTAAGTAAAACACACAAAACGCATTCATTTACTGGGAACTTTCTATGTGTATTCAAAAATGCATGCTAAGTGTTGTGGATACTTCTAAGACTTGCTCTCTGGAGCTTGCTTTTATAGCAGAGTTCAAAAAATTGCACCATGCATGAATGCAAAAGTTTCTTCAGATTTCTACCTTTTGTCTTTCTCAAAGAATGTCTAAACATTCTCTAGATTGTGGGTCCGAGCTCCATGCTTTACTCACTTTCACCTGCTGCTTGTCTCAGGGTGGGTGCTTATTACGTGTTTGTGGATCTCAGTCTAACAGAATTCTGATCTCTTGGGTTTGTCTTCATCAGACTTTCACTTCTGAACTCTCCACACCTCCTAATCTTCCTTCCTTTTCTGAATGACTAATCTCGGGATGATACCTCCTTTTTTTGTTTTTCTCTTGTAAAATTTTGTGATTTATAGATTGGGGTTCGTTTGCCTTGGTTTGCTACCCACTTTGTTATTTTCACAGTGATTGTGACTCAATTATGACACTTCCAGATCACCAATATCATCCTTTTTTTGGTTTGTTTTTGTTTTTGAGACGGAATTTCATTCTTGTTGCCCAGGCTGGAGTGCAATGGTGCAGCCTTGGCTCACTGCAACCTCTGCCTCCCGGATTCAAGAGATTTCTCCTGCTTCAGCCTCCCAAGTACCTGGGATTACAGGCGCCCACCACCATGCCCAGCCAATTTTTTTATATTTTTAGTAGAGATGAGGTTTCACCATGTTGGTCAGGCTGGTCTCTAACTCCTGACCTCAGGTCAGATCACCAATAACATTCTTTCTTGATGCTCAAAATCAAGTACCCTTGTAAATAAGTTCAAGATGAAGAAGATATGATCATTTCAATCACATCAACAGTAACTAATAACAACAAGCAAGCGAGCAATTCAAATCAAAGGGGTACTTCTGAATGTTAATTTTCTTTCTTAATCCAGAAAAACAGTCCTAACACTTCTTGAGTGCCCCCTCTCTGGCAAGCACAGTCAGATCTATGTTTATATAAGTTATATGTAAAGTATACAAAAGACATTTTGGTAGTCTGTTGTTTGAAGGAAATTATATTGTTGGCAAGGCTAGTTAGGGAGATGAATGGTAAATTAAATTTTTATTTTTACCTCAATTAGAAGGAAATTTGATTCTCTTTGAAAGTTTCAGAAAATGTGATTGACTTAAAATTTAACTCGTTTTTTATTTATATAGATGCATATACATAATGAGAGTTTAGTAATACTAAATGACGACAAAGATGAGTTTTTTTAAAAAAAATCAAAAACTTCATTTCCTGGTTTTTGCCCTGACCAGAAGATCAAGTACATAAATAAAACTATAACACGTCTCATGATTATTGTGAACTGGCTGGAACCAGCATATATCAGAGGTCAGAAGCTTAGTCTCATAAACAATTTTAAGAGCAGAGAGTTTCAGGTTACATCATAAATTCATGGGTACGTACCCGCAGTGTGTCCCCACACCTTAGACTGAGAACTTTTTCCTATCAGGTAAGTTCTCTGGCTATAAATGGTCATGTGTAGTGAACAGAATGCTATACTAGGTGTCAGGGGAGCTAGATTCTACTACTTGCACTGGAGGGCATGTTGAATTTGTTACAATAGACCACTGGAGAAGGGCAGGTGAGTCAGGTCTAATAAGACTGACTGAGGCAAGAGGCCTGGCATCTAAAATATACTATCTGTACTAGTTTCCTTGGGCTGTCTTCACAAATTACCACAAACTTGGTAGCATAAAATATTGGAAATATACTCTCACAGTTCTGGAGGCCAGAAGTAAAAAATCAGGGTATCAGCAAGGCCATGCTCCCTCTGAGGCCCTGGAAAAGAATGCTTCCTTGCTTTTCCAGTTTCAGGTGGCCCCAGGCATTCCTTGGGTTGTAGCTGAGCTGCATCACTCCAGTCTCTGCCTACCTATGTTTTCACATTACCTTCCTCTCTGTGACTCTGTGTGTCCTTTTCTGTCTGTAATTATGACATTCTCATTGGATTTAGGGGCCACACTAATCCAGTATGATCTCATGTCAATGTTTACTGAAGTATGTCTGCAAGGACTCTATTTCCAAAGAGGGTCACATTCTAAGGTTCCAGATGGATATAAAGTTTGAGGAGACACTATTCCACTCGCTACAGTATCTAAAGATACATAGGAACTATTTTGATTTTGGCTAATTTTGATTCATTTCTTGATTCATTTATTCAACAAATATTTATTGAAGACCTGTTATGTGCTAGACATAGTGTTTGGCAGTGGGGATGGCTTCCACAAACAGGCATGATATCTTTATGGAGCTTACAGTCTAGAAGCATCCAAAGGACGCCACTTAGGTAGATGTGACCCACTGCACATGTTCTTAAAGTGAATCTCTAAATTTTCTTGATCATACATATTTTTTAGCACATCCTCCTTATATAAATTTCTCTATTCATTTATTCATTTACCATATAGACTACTTTACTAGTGCATATTAATATACATTTGAAAAGGATCAATGTAATAAAAATAAATAGACATGTGAATATTGTCTTTGGCACCTTAATCAGTCATTTTGCAAATCAAGAATGCTATCTAGACACCTGTTAATATTCTGAGTCTTGGGAACAATATCTTAGTTCCAGATGATTTCTTCTGTTTGGAGCAACAGCCCAGTCAGAATTGGGGACCCAAAAAGGAAGTAGTAGCCTTTGGGATATTGGAATAAGTTGGAATATTAACTTATTACAGGAGGAGTCCAGCTGGATGGACACTGGATTAGAAAGCAGGGGCTCCAGTTCTGCCCTCGCCCTGCTGCTCATTGGACTCACACCTTCCATTTCTTAGGGAGAGTCTCTTTCCCTCTCTGAGTTTCTTTTTCCTTTATTTTAAGGTAAAGGGACTAGAGTAGATCTTTGCTAAGTTTTCCCAGTGTACATTGGAATAAGTTGGAATATTAACTTATTCCAATATCCCAAAGGCTACTGCTTCCTTTTTGGAAGGATGCAGTATGGTGTCAGCACTTTCCTTCAACCCCAAAGGCCCACTGAGTCTCTTACAAGGCTTCAATCACACCAGAAGTAATGGGATGTAAACAGGGGAGGTTGAGGGCCATTCATAAGGATTTAATAATCATGGCAGGGGTTGGGGGAAGTCTGAAGATTATAGATCTGCAGGTACTTGAGACCTGCAGTGGGCAATGGGTACTTGGATTCTGGACAGAGCTCCAAGTATACTTCCTACCTCAGTTAGGATTGGCTTGAGATTTGGGTGCGGCTGAACCCATGGGGTGAATTCCTTTGCATTTGAAACTTTAGAAGACGGAAATGCAGGGAATGACACTGTTTCTGCCTCTGACTAACTTTATGACTTTATAAGGGAAATTTAATCTTATAGGCCTCAGCCCAGTAAAATGAAAGTAGTAACACCTAAACTATTTGATATCAGGGATTTAGATCAGGAAATCTTTTGAAATATCTTCTAGAAATAAGACTTACCATCATAAGATTATGGTGTGTTTCAGCAAGTTAAATGTTTGCAGAGAGACTGTTGGCTCTTCTGATGAAGACTGTTAAAATCTCACACTCTAAATAGAAGAAGGAGCATTTTCAAATCCATTTATTCATGGACTCAGGAGTGTCACAGGGAACACGAGGCTGTGTCGTGTTTTCCTAAAGAGGTGTGGTTGATTCACAAGTGCCTATCTTTGAAGGAACTTTAGAGAATAAACAGAACAATAAATCCTGTCTTCACTGATGCCATGTTGTTTGAGTGGGAGCAGTGCTTAGATAGCCCACTGGATTCTGAGTAGATAGATCTGCTGAGAAATAGGGGTATTAAATACATGTTTATTAAAAATAGGCCATATAAGGGGTGGGAAAAATAATGTAATGGTTAGAATAATTTGATTCCCATTTATTATTGGGGCTATCCATTTCAATGTTCCCATGAAAGGATGTTCTGCTCATTTTCAGCTATTGTGTTCATCAATGGAAATACAATCTTAACATCATATTAACATTTTTGGTGCTTATTTTCTATAAGAAGTGAAATACCTAGATACTCTTCTGAATAATTTTGCTTAATAGAAATTACCGGAGCATTCCAGCTGGATGGACACTGGATTAGAAAGCAGGGGCTCCGGTTCTGCCCTCGCCCTGCTGCTCATTGGACTCACACCTTCCATTTCTTAGGGAGAGTCTCTTTCCCTCTCTGAGTTTCTTTTTCCTTTATTTTAAGGTAAAGGGAATAGAGTAGATCTTTGCTAAGTTTCCCAGTGTACATAAATATCCTGAGATTTTGAGTTACTACTATGTACTCAGGTTGAGTTAAATTCTTCCACCCCTCGTCTGCCTGACTCAGTTGGAAAATTATCTTTCCATTAACACTTTACTCATGGGACAGCCACCTGCTCTCTTCTTAGTGTCCTTACTCTATTCTCCATATACCATGAGAATCAATCAGGGTTTGATACAGTGAAAATACTAGCAATTTTAAGCGGTGTTTAATTCAGGGAATTTGATGCTCGTAGGATAAGAGGAATGGAAGTTAGAAGACAGCTACTGGACTATTGATTTGGCAGTCACAGCACCATCACTGCTATCCAGATGTCGGAAACTGCTGCTGCCGCCGCCCCACTTGCTCTCATACCCATAAAGCTGGTGACCAGACTCTGAGACATGAGGCCTAGTTACCACAAACTGGTATTGATAGAGGCAGGAACACCGTTACCAGCTCACATTCATTTTAAACTGTTGTGCAAGTGCATCTGGTATGTCCTAGCTCAGATTTAGAAACTTAGCTTTTTAAGTGCCAGTGGGAAATATTGGAATCAGTTTTTTGATTTCTTCAAATAGAGGGAGAGTAGAGCTGTGATTGGGAAGGCCAACCCAAATGCACCAAAGCGTGTATAATATTTGACACACTGCACTCATTTACTTCACATGTAAGTTCCTGCCAGTCTGCAAGCCCCTCAAGGGCAGGGGCCATGTCTTATTAACCTTTGCATCAATGAGTTAAGGAGAGGTTACAGCTTGAACCATTAAAAAATTGCAGATTAAGAGTAAACAATGGGAAAGAAATAAACAAGCTAAATGATGAGCTGATAAAGTCTCATAGGGAGAGCAGTGAAGACCAGTGTGGTCAGGAAACCTTAAAAGAAGAAATAGATCTCAACCTGAATCTTGACGATCATAGAATTTGGGTGGATCCAAGGATAATGATATGATATTCCTTTCCTGTTAAGAGAACCCAATAGTTGATTCCCTGGATGCCTGCAGCTACCTCTTCTCAGGAATTTTCTTACATATAAAAATATTTTTCATTTATTCATTAATTCATTTAGCAAATATTTATTAAGCAGTTACTCTATCTGCCATCTATTTTTCCAGAGACTGAAGATTTGGAGAAACAGCAATGAACAACACAGACAAACAAAACAAAACATGATTAGAAAATTATTGACATTTAGTAGATAAGGCAGATGTTTTCAAATGTTGATTCATTGTTTTATATATATATATATATGTATGTATGTGTACATATATAGATATTTTTTAGATTTTGGAAAGTGTGTGTGATTAAATAATTCTTCCTTTTTTCACTCTTACACGTTTTGTTCAAATGGTTCCTATTATATTTGGCAAGCAGAAATTATTATATGGTCCTGTCTTACGACTTCACTGTCTAAATATGTAATAGTTACATTTCACCTTACTAGATGTTATTGCAGTTGTGGAGAGGAAGGTAATAATACATTCAGTAAGGAACATACAGTGTGGTTGGTCTCTCTATTCCCCATCCTATTTCCCAACTTTTGGGAAACATGAGCTAAACAGGGAATATAGTAGGAAGAGTTTAATTTTGGATTTACGTAAATATTTTGTTCAAAGTCAAAATAAAACCTTTCTAGAGAATGCTAAATGAGTTCAGACTCATATCTGTCTCCAATAAATATGTCCCTACCCAATGTGTTAATGTATTTTCACAGTCAGTTCAAATGTATCCTCCCTGCTTTGATGAGTGTCACATGCCTTATCTTATCTAGACTGTAACTTTCCCAAAGCAGCAACCATATCAGCTCTGTGAGTGCCACCTCAACTTTTCCTTACTCTGCCCACCCTAAAACTCAGCAGTCACTTTTCTGCCTATGTCATATTATTGTGTGATTATTCTATGCATTCTTCTTATCGCTTTGGCATTTTATTCCTATTTAGCAAACTATGCAGAGCCATCTACAAACTGGAAAAATGTTTTGCTATATGCCTAATCTTTTATAAAAGTGCTAAACAAAATGTGTTTCTCTAGGGCAAATTCCTGGATAAAAGACTGTTTATTCAGTTGGAGGGGTAACATTGATTTTAACTTAGAAAGGATAATCCCATGTTGAGGCATGTATGTATGTTTCATATCCTACCTTTGGAAAAAAGTATTTAAAGCAAACTAATTATGCTGTTATATGGAGTCGCTTTATATCTTTAGTTATTACCATTTCTAATGTGTAATCTGTTATTATTTGGTAAAGAAATTCTTATAAATATAAAACATACAAAATAAAAGAGATAAAATATTAGAGCCCAAGCAACAGAGACAAACATGTTATTATTTTAATGTATTTCCTTCTAGTCTTCTCATGTAGTAATGACATAAAAGAAAGAAATCATGGTGTGCATTCTTATAGCATTTTTTAGATTGGTACAAATGCCTTTTCCCCACAGGCTATTTTTAGACGTTCTACTGTTCTATTATGGCTCCCACTCAGGACTGTTTCTGGTTTATAACATTTGAGGTCATCACTTCAGACTTTATGCTTTGGGAAGATTCATAACACAATGGAGGGTAAATTCCTGAAACTTCTGGGAAATAACTGGAAGAGAAGTATGTAATCCCAAATGAGGATTAGCACTACCTGAGACCCTCCTACGGTTACATTCAGCAGGTATCATTTTGTTGGGCAAGGGAGGTCAGGGGAAACAGCCTTCAACTTCTTTTAACTTATTTTTTTTCCACATTGCAGTCTTTGAGTTTCATGTTGTCATTTTGAAAAAATATTATCTTCTTTTCCCTTGATATTGCTTTTGCTCTGATTCACTTGAATACATGTAAGGGAGTAGTTGTATAGTGAGGGCGTATAAAATACTGTACTGCTTTTCATACCCTCAGTTAGGCTGGATCCTATCCGTTTATGATTCTATCAGTTCATGCTCATCTCTGCACTCCCCAGAACTTTCTCTAGAGATGTTCACGTAGAGTGGAGAATGTGATCGCTGCTTATTCAACAAGCCTCAAGCCCTGTGGCCATCTCTGGCAAATTATATATTATAGTTACTGTCTCTATTCTTACATTTTTCCAAAACCCTGTGATTTATCTGCATCTAGCGTATCAATCAGTGCAGCAAACTTGTGTGCATTTTCCGTTGCTAGAACTATAATTATTAGCTTTTGTGGTAGATTGTTTACAAAGAGGGAGACAGTTATTCTCATTCTTACACATACACCTCTTTGCAACGTGACATGGCTGCTTCTTCCATCAAGATGTGGAGTTTATTTCTGCATCCTTTGAATATGAGCTTGGTATGTGACTTGTTTTGGCCAATGAAATATTAGCAAAGGTTATGCAAAAAGAAGCTTAAAAAGTGTTTGTGCACTTGAGCCTTACCCTCTTTTCCTGTTCCTGGAAAGCTGTTGTCGTGTGAACAAGCTGAACTCACCATTTTGAGGATGAGAGGCAATCTGGAGAGAGGCCCAGCTGTCCCGGGCCAGCTCTGCCTCAAATTTCTGAAAGAGCTCATCCTAGACCATTCAGCCCCAAGCTGAGCAAATCCGTACCAGAAATATTACCCAGTCTTCCCACAAAATCATGGTAAAAAAAAAGAGATGCTTTTTTTTTTTGCTCTGAGCCAGTTTCTCAGGGGAGTAGTTTATTATGCAGTAAAACTTAACTGACATAGAAATTGCTACCAGAAGTGGGAGGCTTCTGTAATAAAAACCTAAAACATGTAGAGGTGGCTTTGGGATCAGACAGCAAGTGGAGGCTAAAAAAGCAGTGAGGAAATTTCTACCAAAGTGTGAACAACAACAACAAAAAGGCAAACAAGCTGTTAGTGGAGGCTAGAAAAGTGGTGAGGAAACCATAATAGAAGGTTGGAAAGATGGTAATTCACATTACATTGTTGCAGAAGAATTGACAAAACTGTCACAGATTAAAAAATGTATGCAATAAACTTAGAGATAGGACTGAGAAGATCTTATGGCAAAATGGGGAAAGTGTCTGTTGGCTTCTGCTAGCTGTACCTGATGTGAAACGGTGAGAGAAAGATGAGCTAAATAAATAACCATTTGGCAAGCAGAATTTAGAGGTATACATAGAAGACAAATTTGCTGGATTGGAAAATAAAACTATTTTTTATTTCCAGTTTCTCCAGCCAGCAAAATATTTTCAAAACAAGAAATATCTTTAGGAATAAGGCTAAAGTAAGGGTATGGCTATAAGGTCCTCTTTAAAGCCCTCTGATAGATTTAAGATGGTGCCTAGTAGATGTTCAGCCAGGCAAAAGAGCTTTCAGTAATTTTACGGGCATTCTCCCAATTAGCCTGAAATGATACCCAAATAAGAGAGATGCTTATTTTCAAATAAGGTGTGGGTTTGGCTTTTGGTGTATGGAGTACACTTGACTTTGCTTTATGGGAGAATTCACAAAGCTTTGTGAAAGCACTGCCAGCTTTTGCTAAAAAGGACTGAAGCAGTTTAAAACCAAAGGAGATCTGTGGGCCCCAACTTTCTATGGGTAGAATTCAGGCTTCTTAAGGGTATAGCCAAGAGCAGCACAGAACTTCTTGGGAGCTAGAATTGGACCCTAATTCTAATTCCTGTTCCAACAGTTGAGGTCCTTGTTAAAATTTGCCTGGCAGGATCTCACAGTAGTTGAACTGGTGACTGCTTTGTGCCGGTGTTCTTCCCATTTCAAGTGGGAGCATTTATTGCTGTTACCTGTCCCCTCTCACTGTTACACGTTGGATGTGTGTGTGTGTGAAGACGGCAGCTAACTTTAGTGGGTAGGTCTTTGGATTAAGAGGAACTGAACCTGAAGCGCTACACCTAAAGAGACTTGTCTATATCTGGAACTGATATCGATGAAGATCCTTCAAGCCTGATACCATTGTGGGATGTGACTTTTGTAGAAGACAGAATTTGTATTTTGCCTGTGGAAAGCAAGTTAATTTTGTGACCTGAGGGCAAACTGTGGTTGCTTGCTTGTAAAGATGGCCACAACACTTCCTCCTATGTTTTATGCACGTTCCTTTATAACGAGATTTTGCCACTCTTCCCATCAGGAAGTGGAGTTTAATTCTTCATCTCTTGAGTCTGGGCTTAGCCAAATGACTTCCTTGGCCAATGGGACATGAAGAAATAGGATGTAAGCCAAGGCTTGTATTATAAAGTGTTTGTTGCTGCAAATGTCATCATCAAACAAGGATGCAAAGAGTCTGAAGTAGCCCGCTGGAGAGACCACATGGAAGAGAGCTTCAGAATTGCCAGGAATGGGAATGAGGCCATCTTGACCATCCAGCTCCAGCTGAGCTGCCAGTTAGCTACAGTCACATGAGTGAGAACCAGATGAGCCAGTAGAACTGCCCAACTGATCCTAGTCCAAATTGCCAATTTATTGAATTATGAACTAATAAGTAATTGTTTTTTAAACCACTAAGTTTTGAGGTGGTTTGTTATGCAGTAAAAGCTAACTGATACAGATTTTCTGTTGAAAGTACAATTTAAAGTATTTAAATTGGGAGAACTTCATAAAATGACTTTTTAAAAATTAAATACTCTGACAAACTCCTTTTTTTGCACTATTGTCTTTATATAAATTATAATTTATATATTTTATATATATATATATTGCACTTGAGTACAATGTTTTTATCAGCCTGAAGTAGTTCCATTAATACTCCTACCAGCTTTCCTTTCTTTGTTTGAAAACTTTAGTGTTTGATTTTGGATTTACTTGCAAGGTGCCCTGGTAATTAAAGAGCTTTTGACCTACTTAATTACTAGTTTGCATTGCATTTGGTGTGTCACATTTTACGGAATTACCACTCTTCTTCCTGGAAAATTCTTTTCCTCCATAAAAAGATTCATTCCCACTCCCCATAACAGCCTTCTTTCCTTTGCCATTTAGTGTTTATTTTTTAAATGCCTGTCCTGTTTGGGCTGAGTCAGACAATTTCCCCAAGTTTCCAATAAGCCATTCTTAAACAGTCTCTCAGCTTCTTCGTGGTTATTTACTTTTAAAACTATTTAATTTTTTTCCTCCTAATAAAACCTATATTTTTTCATAGTTCCCCTTTCTAAAACAGAGTAACTTCATGATGAATATTTTTGGCTTTCCTTTCTTGCCAGAATGTTGGACTTAATCACATGGTGATCACCGCTGAACAGGCATCCCTTGAGGGATAGCACTTCCCTTATGGACATCCCTACAGATGAGCAAAGTCATCACTCTCCTTTTCTGTGGTGATTGAAAACCAAGGCTTGCCTGTCCTACTTACAGTGTATCCTTGAGCTACTGGGAAGATTCAGATACAAATGAAGTAGAAGAAAAAATGGTATTTTGTTTTCCTTTGGCCCTTTTCTGGTTAATTAGTCCTCTCTCTGAGGATATATCCTTACAGCATTTAAGTTATAGTTATTTGTGTAATCATCTTATCTTCTGTACTAGACTCAAGCTGTTTGAGAGTAGAGTCCAGCTTTTAATTATCTTTATATTCTTTTCTTTTTTTTTTTTTTTTTTTTTTTGAGATAGGGGCTCACTCGGCCGCCCAGGCTGGAGTGCAGTGGCATGATCTTGGCTCACTGCAGCCTCTTCCTCCTGGGTTCAAGCGATTCTCCTGCCTCAGCCTCCTGAGTAGCTGGGACTACAGGTGCATGCCACCATGCCCAGCTAATTTTTTTATTTTTGGTAGAGACAGGGTTTCACCATATTGGCCAGGCTGGTCTCAAACTCCTGACCTCGTGATCCGCCCAGCTTGGCCTCCCAAGAATTCAGCATATAGAAGATACATTATGAATATCTAAAAAATTAAAATTAACAAATAAATTCATAAATAAATCCAAGTTATGAGCTGGGCCAAGAACTCCTTTGACACAAAAAAGGAATGGTTGAACCAGATAAGTGGCCCATCTGAATGAACCGTTTGTCTCTCTTTGACTATTCTTCCTCTCCTATATTACTCTACCTCCCTTAAAGAAAAGAGACAGCATTAAAGAGATAGCAACAAATGACATTTTGTCTCCTCACTTCACCCTGTATACACTACAGAGCTATCATGTATCACTCAAAAGGAGATTGGGTCTGCTGCACTTAGTTCTGTGATATCCCTAAAAGATAGAGAGAAATTGTGGAATATGGTAATGGCATATTTTTTGAATATCCCTGACTCCCCATTAAAATAAACAAGCATGGCCTACAGCATAAGCAAAGACCCATAAGCAAAACTATGTGAAAAAGGAATCTCCATGAACCTCCAAACATGATTGTCAACAAACCACCAATAATTGAAATACCTGGTGTCTACATCTGTGTAGGCAGAAGCAGAGGGAAGCCAGCTGGGTTTCTGTTATTTCTCAGAATAGGTGAGTGGTGAACTCATGTGAGAACTGCAGTCTAAAAAGCTATGACAGGATCCTGCAGGATCCAATTCACAGATGAGTACAGTGGATTATGTTGCTATAAATTCTAATGGTTCTGGAGGTATCTGGGTCCTATAAACTCACAACACTATGAAAACAAAGCTGTCTTCCAAGACAAAGCCTTGTACTATGGAGAAATTGCTAGAAATAGAATCCAAACTGAGCAGAATACAGACAGAAGCACCAAAGGGCTAGGCAGTCCAGATAAAGGTGTGGAAAGAAAGGGAGGAGGACCAGTTTCAAAGGATATCACATTGTTATTTTCTTCTAAAAACTTCATTTACTTAAAGAGATTATGTTTGTATACAATATAGTATTATTGTTTAAAACAAGAGAACAAGGAGACTAATATTCCTAGAGAAAATGAAAGCATACAAAACTGACATGCCACAAAATATTCGAAAACAGTAAGCTGATTGAGGAATAATGACCCCTTGATGTTGTTGACATCCTAATCTTCTGAGCCTGTGAATATGTTAGGTGGCATGGCAAAAGAGAATTAGGTCACAGATGAGATTAAGGTTGCTAACCAGATGACTGTAAAATAGGGAAATTAGCCTGGATTATCAGGTGGGTCCAATGCAATTACAAGGATCCTTCTAAGTGGAAGGAGGAGATAGGAGAGGGAGAACTAGAGAAATGGCAGTGTAGGAGGAACTCAGCCCAACATCACTGGCTTGAAGATGGATGAACAGGGCCTTCATCAAGGAATGTGAGTAATCTATAGAAGTTTCTCCCCTAGAGCTTCCAGAAAGAACACACCTTTCTTGGCACCTGAATTTTAGCCCAGTGAGACCAATTTTGGATGTCTGACCCTGAGAACTGTAAAATAATAAATATGAGGTGCTTTAAGGCATTAAGTTTATGATAATTTGTTACGGTAGGAATAGGAAATTAACATACTAATATTTCAAAATTACTCAAAAGAAATTAAGAAAGTGATAAAAGCTATGAAATATGAATATTGACGCAAATGTTGACAATTAGAATGAGGTAATTGGAGAAGAGTTAAATTTTGGGGAAAATGATGATAGTTGCATAAAAGAAGGAAACAAAGAAAAAGTCATTTTAGAAATAAAGAATAAAGTCGAAGGATACTAGAATGAATAAAACTACTGCTAATGCCTTCATAGAAATGGAAGATGGAAAGGAGGAAAAATTAACAGTGAAAAATAAATCAGGAAGAAGATTGAAAAGGACTCAAAAGAAAGTGATAGATATAGAAGTTCGTAGAAAAGATGCAACATGTATGTGATAGAAGTCTTTGTGAGAAAACCAAACCAAGAGGATAGAATATACTCTAACAATGATCAATTTAAAAGTCTTCAACTACAAGGTTATTTGAAACATATTAAAATGTATATCTCATACTGGAAAAAATCTACATGGAAAGGCAAACATTGAGGCACAGTCTAGTAAAAATATTAAATTTTAAAAAATCATTTGGGGATCGAGGCAAAAAGCAATTCACAAGGGAAAAAATCAGATTGTCATTGAAATTTTCATCAGGAAGACTTTATTTCAGAGATCAGTGGAGTAACATATTTAAGATACTCAAGGAAAGAAAATGTGAGCCACATTTCCTATGTAACCAAACCAATTTGTCAATATAAAGGCTCCAAATAAATGTTTATGAACATGTGATAATTTAGGAAATATTGTTCCCCTGAGCTCTACCTAAGTGATTTACTAAAGGGTACATTTCAGCTAACCAAAAGATTGGAGAGACTTTTAAGTTAAAAATGTAATGTTATATTTCTGACAATATAGACAGGGAATAATGATCAAAAATTGGGAGAAAATGGAGAATGTGTATAAAACATTGACTAACCTACTGATTGCTTTAAAAATACTGACTGAGAGAAAAAGAGCATTACTTCAAATTTGATGCTGTACAGAAAGGAAGAGGGGTAAGAAAAGATTACCAGTTAATTTCAATGTGGCTTATAGTAGGGAATCAGTAACCAATAGCCAAGGATAAAATGAAAGTTACTATTGAAAGATATTAATTTAAATTTTAAAAAATATTCATGTAATGTGTGTGTGTATAATAGAACTAAGGCAAAAGATTTTGACATATTGATCGTGTCAATGAATGTAAATAAGCTTAACTCACCCATCTACAAAGAATATTCAGACAGATTAAAAAATCAAAATTGAATATTGAATACTAAATATCTAAGAAAGTAGAATTAAGACCAAATGCATTGAGATACAAAAATGAGACTTGATAGCACTGATGATTATAATTCATCCAGTAACTCAGTGTTAACTTTCATAAAGCAGAAACTATATTGGTAAGATAAATCTCTAACACCTATTTCTAAATCTAAGTCAAACCAAGTAGACAAAATATTGGTTGGGTTAGAGAAAAGTGCAATATGATCAATAAAGTAAATCTTAGAGTTACATATAAAATCAATCCCAGTAATGGAGGAGATATTTTCTATCCAGTGCACATGGAACATTTATAAAAATTAACTGTATCAATGTATAGAAAAAAATGCAATAAATTAGGAAGACTAGAAATAATACAAGCAATAGTCTAGACCATAGTAAATAAAAAACAAAAATTAATAACAAAATTTAAAAAAAGACATTTCCATGTAGAATTTTTTTAAAACTTCTATTAAGGAACTAATACATCAATGGGAAAATACAAAACAAAATTACAAAATTTCTTAAAAATTATAAAAATATGACATCTGAATCTGTGGGAAACAGGAAAAGAAGCTATCAGAAGAAAATTTAAAGAATTATGTATATAAAAAACAATGTAAATAAATACATTAAATCCCTACTTCAAAATTGTACAATGAGAAAAACAAAACCAAAATAAACTAGAAATGAATTAATAGCGATAATAACAAAATTGATGAATTAAAAAACAAAACCAATAGGACTGAAAATAAAACTAAATCCCAGTTTTTGGAAAGAACTTACCAAAATAGACAAACCATTGTATGTATAACTTAATCAAATAAAGAGAAGGAGAAAGCACAAATACACAAAATCCAAAATGACAAGGAGGAAATAATAAAACAAAAGAAAATGTTTAAAAAGTTGTAAGAAACTACTTTGCAATGCTCTATGCAAATACACTGTAAAACTTTGAGCAGGATTTGATAAATTACAGCCCATGGCCAAATCTATCCGGCTCCCTATTTTTGTAAGTATTTACTGGAACGTACCTATTCTTTTATGTATTATATACGGCTTCCTTTGCAAAAATGGCAGAGTTGAGTACTTGTGGCAGAGATCTTATGGAAAAAATATTTACTATCAGTATCCTTTACAGAAAATACTTCATGACTCCTGACTTAGAGAAATAGGTAATTTTCTTTTTAAAAAAGTGCATTTCCAAAATGACCTCATTAGAAACAGAGTCACAAATTATCATAAGTGAAATAGAGTCAGTCACTAGTTAAAAAGTTATTCCACAAAAAGTGCCCCACCCTTTCAAGCAGGAGAGACACAGGGAATCTAGGAGTTGCCAACAAGGGGCATCCTGTGACAAGAAGCATTTGGCCCAGGAAGATTTTGTCTCTGTGTTCTTGAGACTTCCCTCTCCTACTGAGAGCGACCTGGCAGCTCTGCAGCACTAGTAAAGGGAACCCCACTACAGCAAGTGGACTGGCAGGGGAAACCTATTTGCCCCTGTCTGCTGAGGACTCTTTTCCCCAACTTGGGAGAACCAGGAAGCCCTGACTTTGGAAGCTCTTTCTGTCTCCTCAAGCAGCACCATCAAGGACCAGTGGCAGCCTCAGGAGCAGGAAGTAAACTAAACAGCTCAAAATAGCATTGTGAAGCTCTGAGAATTAAATTGTTGTTGGAACCACAGCCTACAAAGTAAGCCAGTATTTGTGTGTTAGACCAAAATAGAGTGACTGTCTCTTAAAATAGAAGATTTAAGTAGGACTCAGAGACTCCTAACATAATAGCCAAAATGTCCAGCATACAATCAAAAATTACCTATCGGCCAGGCATGGTGGCTCACGCCTGTAATCCTGGCACTTTGAGAGGCCAAGACAGGGAGATTGCTTGAGCTCAGGAGTTTGAGGCCAGCCTGGGCAACATAGTGAAACCCTGTGCATATAAAAAATACAAAAATTAGCTGGGCATGGTGGCATCGCCTGTAGTCCCAACTACTTGGGAGGCTGAGGTGGGAGGTAGGAGGATGGCCTGAGCCTGGAAGATGGAGGTTGCAGTAAGCTGTGATCACACCGCTGCACCCCAGCCTGGGCAACAGAGTAATACTCTGTTTCAAATATGTGTATGTATATGTATATATACATCATACCAAGAATCAGGAATTCAAAACTTGAATGAGAAAAGACAATTATCTAATGGTAAATGCCAGTGAATCAAATTTTAGAATTATCTGAAAAGGATTTTAAAGCAGCTGTCACAAAAATGTTTCACCAAGCAATTTCAAATTCTCTTGAAAAAAAATGGAAAACATAAAATCTCAGCAGAGAAACAAAAATTTTATAAGAAAGAACAAATGGAAAGTATAGAACTGGAAAGTGGGTTTGAACAAATGAAAAGATATATCTTTATCTTGTATAGCTAGTCTCAACATCATAAAGATGTCAGTTTTCACCTAAGTTAATGTATACATTTAATATATTCCAATCAGTATAATGGGAATGCTGACTGGATGTTTGATCTTATTATGAAATAACTAATTTTCTAAGTGTGATCATCATATGGTAGGTATGATTATGTAGATAAATTCTTAGTTTTTGGAGATAAATAATAAAATACAGAAGAAGTAATAAAACGTTTGAGATTTGCTTCAAAATTATGGAGACAAGATTGGCAATATGTTAATTTACTGAAAACTGTTGAAGCTTAGTGATAGGTATGTTAGGTCTGTTATATTATTTCCTCTACTTCTGTATATACTTGAGATTTTCCACCATAAAAAGTTTTTGAAAACATCCTCAGGATCTAGGGCTTCACAGCTATTTTGTTTTCATGAGAAAAAAATAGGCTGCATAGAAAAGACTGGCATTTGAGTGAAAGAAAGGTAGAAGCATAAGAGAAAAGTGAGGAAGCATAATTATGCAAGCTTGTAGAGGTATTAGCTGAGACAACCCCAGCTGATCCATCCACAATCTACAATTTATTAAGGACATAACTTCAGAAAAATGACAGACCTAGTCTTCCCTACAAAACATTTTTTGAAAGAAAAGAGACTCAAAGGAAATAATAACGAAATTCTCAGAAGTACTTTAAACTCTTTTGAAATTACTCTGTCTTTTCTCCTTATGCTTCCTTTTATTCCTAATCATTCTTTTTCATTAGACATAATGTGAATAAAGAGATAACAATTTTATAGTACTTTACTGGTTTACTTATATTGGACAATAGTATTCTTTTCTGATATCCTTTACTGTAAGTCAATCAATAGAATATTGGTAGTTTAGAACTTGTTTTTAAAGACAGACTGCATAGGATAGAATCCAGCTTCCAGCATATATAGTTTTGACTTTGAACATCTTTCTATGTTTCAGTTTCTTCATCTGAAAAACAAGAAAAAGGTAGAACTTAGGAAAGCGGTTGGGATCAATGATGTAATGCACTTACTGTGCATCATCTAAGATAATTTTGGACACTATGCAAATGTCCATGAGCCATTGGTGATGCTCAGCGTATAGAAGACAGGAGCAATACATTCCTTCAACCTGGAGCTTGGGACTGAGTCATTTAGTGATTTGGTACTTCAGTCTCTGATTCTGCACTATCCAGCTGCATTAGTTTTCTGTGGCTACTGTAAAAAGTTACCACCAACTCAATGGTTTAAAACAAGAAAAATGTACTATCTTACAGTTCCAGAGGCCAGAGGTCTGAAATCAAGATGTAGCAGGGTTATACTCCCTCTGGGGACTTTAGGGAATAGTCCATTCCTTGCCTTTTCTAGCTTCTGGTAAGCGTCAGCATTTCTTGGCTTCCTTGGCTTGTGGTGGTATCAGTTCAATCTCTGCCTCTATCTACATGTCACCTTCTCCTCTGTGTGCTTGTTACCAAAACTCCGTTTGTCTCTTTCTTGTAAGGATATATATATAGGGATACACGTGATTGAATTTAGGGCTCGCCCAGATAATCCAGGATAAACTCAAGAATCTTTTTTGTTTGTTTGTTTTTGAGACAGGGTCTCCCTCTGTTGACCAGGCTGCAGTGCAGTAGTGCAATCATGGCTCACTCCTATCTCGACCTCCTGGGGTCAAGTGATACTCTCACCTCAGCTTCCTAAGTAGCTGGGACTATAAGCACATGCCACCACGCTTGGCTAATTTTTGTATTTTTTGTATAGACGGGGTTCCACCATGTTGCTCAGGCTGCTCTCGAACTCCTGGGCTCAAGCAGTCTGACTCCCTCAGCCTCCAAAAGTGCTAGGATTGCAGGCATGAGCCACTGCACCTGGCCCCTTCAAGAATCTTAGTCACATCTCTTGCCATATAATGTAATATTCACAAGTTCCTGGAATTAGGATGTAGACATGTATGTTAGGGGTCATCATTGAGCTTGCTAACCTTCTGAAGAAGACACTCCTGTCAGTGGTATCTATTGAGGAGCCAGGCCAAACACATGTGAGGACTCTAAATTCAGAAGCATTGGCTGCAGAGGCAGATGAAACGGCAGCAGAATTCTTCAGGGAACTTCTGAGACAATATTTGTCACCTACCCAACCAGGCTGCGACAACCCTGGATTCAGGAAACATTACTGTTTTAAACTTCCATCCCAGGACCAATATCCACTGAAAATACTACAAGAAAGCACTGAAGGTAATGGCTTCACTGCCTTTGTTTGACTACCTGACTTCAAGGTGCCCCAGTCTGCTGGAACACATTCCTGACTCATTCTGGATGCTGGGAGTGCTATTTAGATAAATGGTCATAACATTTCTACTTTACCTTTAATTAGAAAAGGTACTCCTTGTTCAAACTTTAAGCAGTTAGGGCATATACAAGTAAAAAGTGAAAAATATTTATCCATTGTCTCCTAATTATTCTCCCTACATTAGTCACCACCACTTCTATCTCCAGGGGTGACCATTATCATCAGTTTAGAGTTTGTTTTTTCATACATTTTTTTGTATATGTAAATATACATATATATATATATATATAGCTAAAATAAACTCACACCATGTGTCTTTGCAAACATTTTTCAGCTTTAATTTCTTTAGATTGTATTGATAGCTCTGTCTGATTTCCCAGGGGAAAGTATTTTCCTGAAAACAAAATTACTGCTCCTAAAACCACTCATCTATTGCAACTGTACAGTGAGAAATGATAGTGGATCTGGTAGCAATGGAACTGTGAGAACTGGTTAAATAATGGAGATCCAGATACCTACTGAGATCCAAACACCCAGTGAACAATACTATGTGATATCCTTTTGTAAAATGGGAGTTCAGTAAGTGATTCATATGGAGGTATCACCTCTATTTTTTATTTACTATTTAGGAAGCCTAGTACATTTCCTTTACTTTTGCTTTCACGAGAGTCATCTACTTTATTTTCAATTTAAAATTTTCTATTAAAACTACTAAGATAAATTCTGATGCTTTCCCTATTCCACTAAATGTATTTAGCTCTGTTAGCACTTACACATTATTTAAGTATGAAACTTTCACCAACAGCAATTTTATGTTGTTTCTTTCTTGTGAAAAGTGTATTTCACTATTACTATCTTTTAGCATCATTTCTGTTGCCATTTTCATGAACAGTATATGCATTTTTTACAGAGAGATGTGAGGTATCCATTCTTTTCTTACGATACTGGCAATCTGGATGAGAATATAAAATATACAGTAGTTCAAGTATCACAAATTGTTTAATTCATTCAGGAAGCATTTTTTTATCACTATGTTCTAGGCACTGCTCAAGGCTTTGAGGTAAAGCATTCAACCAAAAATACACAAATTTCTGTGCCCATGGATTTTATATTCTAGAGGGTAAGCAAGGCAATAAACAAGAAAAATAAGTAAAATATAAGGTATGTTAGAAGATTATCAGCACTATAAAGAAAACTAAATGAGGATAACAAGGATTCAGAGTGCTGGGGGTTGTGTATGTGCAATTTTAAATTAGATGGGCAGGGAGAACCTCACTGAAAAGGTGATATTTAAGCAAAGACCCGAAGGAATTATGGAAACAAGCCAGGCCAGTGTAAGAACGTTTCATGCAGAAGAAAAAGAGCCAAATCCCTGAGGCAGGGCCATACCTGATGTTTTCAAAGAATAGCAAAGTCAGGATGGCAAAGTAGAGTCAACAAGAGAGAAGTAGGGAGAGACCAAGTTGGAGAGGTCAGAGAGGGCCCGATAGTATAGATCAGGACCTTGGTTTTGAATCTGTTAGAAGTAGAGAGCTGTTGGAGGTTTTGAGCAGGTGAGTAACATGATCCGACTGAAGTCACTCAACTGCTGGGTTAAGAGTGAGAAGTCATCAGATGATGGATATAATTCAGAAGTAGAGACTGCAAGATTTTCTGATGACTTGGGGACAGAGTGTGAGACAAAGAGAGGATTGCTCTAAAATTTAGTAGTCTGGGAATATGGAGTAACGAAGTTTCTATGACTTGCAGTTTCATCAAACTTAGGAATTTAGTGTGGCACATGGTAATCTTGAGATGTTTGTTAGGTGCAAATAGAGATGTTACACAGTCCATTGGATATGAAAACTAGCATTCAGGTAAAAGGGTTGGTTGGAGATAGAAATCTTTTTGTCTTCAGGGTATAGACAGTTTTCCAACTGTGATACTAGGGAATGTCAAGAAGAGATGGAGCATCAAGGCAGAGAAGAGGTCTGAGGGCTGAGCCCTGGGAACCTCTATATTAAGCAGAAAAGAGGAGAAACCTGTAAAGCAACCATTAAAAATCAGTGAGGTAGGAAGGAAACTAATGCAGCCTTGAAAACATGCTCCAAGGAAGAGTGATCAACTGTGACAAATGTTGATAGATCAAGAAAAAAAGAGAAAAAGAAAGTATACGAAAGTATAGAAATTCTATAAGAAAGCAAAAGTGGAACAGAATTATGGGAAAGGAACTGGAGGGGAAGGGGAGGTCAAGGACTTATTTTTGAGTATGGGAGAGTTAGCAGTACAGATGAGAGACACATTCCGTTTGGTCTGCAGTGTCTTAATAATTTTTGAATTTGAATGTCTTTTGAAAGGGCATGTTCTCTAGGCATCCACTACCTTTGCCAAGCCCCTCCAGACATTCAGGTTTGCAGCTCATGCAGGAAACTCTAGGCCATGCTTGTCTAACCCTTGGCCTATGGGCTGTCTGTGACCCAGGATGGCTTTGAAAGTGACCCAACAGAAATTCGTAAACTTTCTCACAACATTATGAAGTTTTTTTGAGATATATATATATATATATATATATATATATATATATATATATATTAGCTCATCAGCTATCATTAGTGTTAGTGTATTTTATGTGTCGTCCAAGACTTTTTTTTTTTTTTTTTTTGAGTCCGGGTCTTGCTCTGTCACCCAGGCTGGAGTTCATTGGCATGATTTTCGCTCACTGCAACCTCCGCCTCCGGGGTTCAAGTGATTCTCCTGCCTCAGCCTCCTGAGTAGCTGGGATTACAGGCACTTGCCACCATATCCAGCTAATTTTTTTATTTTTATTTTTAGTAGAGACGGGGTTTCACCATGTTGGCCAGGCTGGTCTTGAACACCTGACCTCATGCTCTGCCAGCCTCGGCCTCCCAAAGTGCTGGGATTACAAACGTGAGCCACTGCACCTGGTCGACAATTCTTCTCCTTCCAGTGTGGCCCAGGGAAGCCAAAAGAGTGGACACCCTGGCTCTACGTCATTGTGGATTTGATATCTACAGTTGTGGTATGTTTAAATAGCCCTGAAAGACATGTAACTTGTAAGTCATGTAATAAGTCATATGTAACTACACTGAGGCACTTTTTATTAACTTTTAAAAATGTAAGATAAATTTTTTTTCTTTGGAAAACACAAAACTAAAATTTGCTTATGGTATACAATTTAGAAGCAGAAAAATGAAATAAATATTAGTCACGATGTATCCTGAGAGATAAACTCCTGTGAACACTTGAATGTATATAATTTCTTATGTGTTTTTTTTTCAATGAAACTATATATAAGAAAAATGAGATCATACTATAAATAATGTTGCATTATTTACATTTTATACACAAAATAGAATAGCCTTTTGAAATCACTAAATACTCTTCTACAATATAATTTTTATAAATACATAGCATTCCATTGCATGATGCGTCAAGATGTGCTTAATTGGTTACCTGTTTAGATATTTATTTATTTATTGTGAATAAATTAATGTGACAATGAACACCCTTGTAGCAAATCTTGCTCTTCCTAAGAGAGGATTTGAATCCTGAGTGCTTCCGGGCTGGTGTGAAAACTGAGTCACTGGCTGTAGGGTGAGCTAGCTGACTTCCTCATGCAAAACTCCATAAAGTTCTGTTGTCTTTTTAAAATAAACTAGCCCAGTTAATCTTCACCAAAGGAGGTAGCTATTACAAAGTTTTGCTTTTAAAAAATAAGGAAATTTTGAGAAAGTCACATGCTTACTGAAACAAAACTCCTCAGAAGTGGGAAAAGATCAATGGTCCAAATAAGAAGTGTGCTTTCCATGCATGTAACTTCCTAATTTTTCTTTAGAGTTGGTAAATAAATAGCACATCTAACTGGTTCCTCTCATGCATCAAGTCTTTAGTGAGTTTTTCTCAAGGTTTTGCTCTTGCTGCCAAGCATTTAGAATGATTCCTTTGTATTATTTATGCTATTAGCATTTGTATAGACTACTGCCTATCTTGGCTTGGCTTTTCATTTCACTTCTCATACTTGTCAGGTGTCTAATTAGGTGAGTTGATTAGTTTGTCATTTCTAGTTTTCCAAATGTGACATCAGATTCTAGAAGTACTTTAACTATTGACATCTTATGCCCTTCCACACTAAACGTCATCAAATTTTTTCTTTGGTTGTTGATTCCCTTTAGAATATTCACATAGTTGGTGCCAATCTTTTCTATATAAGTTCTATCTGGGACTCCCTGTTAAAAAAGCAGCAAAAAGGGTTCACTAAAGATTCTAAAATATAAAGCTTTTTTTTTTTCTTTTTTCTGTTATCTCTATCTCAACTTATTATGGTGTTTATTTGCTCTTTAATGGTAAATGTTACTGTTCATCTTTATATTATGCAAGGCCAGTTTAAAGGCAGAGATAAGAACATTGAACTCATATGTGGAATCACTGAAATTACACAATTCCTATTTTGTAGCTCCTACATGCATATGCCACATGCAGTGGCAACTATATACAAAGCTAACTCAACTGATTTTTTTTCACTTTGTAATGCATACACATTCTACCAATACTCTATTTTTGGATTTCTCAAAGAGTAAAGGTAGAAATAAAAGGAAAAGGAACTATGGGTTGCTTCATCTTTTCCTTTCTTGTTATGCCACTACTTTCAGCCTAAATGGTTGGCTAACATGGGGAAGCAATACAAGTAAAAAAGATATGATAAAGTTCCTGGACCATTTGTGTTTCTTAGAATGCCACTGCCTTCTTCTGTCTTCTAAGCAAATTCTTGTTCAAACAGAAACTGCAACCTACCAGAGCTGTCAGTGGAAGACGTTGCAAGCTTACCTTGTACTTGCTTTGAGTCTCACCAAGCTCCTGTGCATTGTGAGTCCTCTAGGGGTCTGTGCTCATGGGGCATCACATTGTATGTGATGGGGCTTCAGGGAACTGCAAACACACATGTTGCATCTTTCTCCTTTGCTCACACATGCTCCATTGTCCTATCAGACTTTACTTTCAAAACACAAGTTTAAACATAAAATTCATAAGCGTTTCAAGACCATAACCACAGAGCATACAACCAAGCACAGAAGCCTTCTGGCCTCTAAGTGCTGTATGACTGCCCAGGTCGGACACTCATGAAGCCTGCCTTGGTTCCAGTTTTTTTCAAATGACTTCCTGTCGTCACAGCTCTAAGACAAGTATTTGTCAAATAAACAAATGAACACTTACTTTGTTCCAGACAGGGTGCTTGCCATTTAATCCTCAAACAACCATGAGATGAATCCTATTCTTATCTAATGTTATAAAACCTGAGGCTTACAAAGCTTAGTTATTTATATAAGGTTATATCGATTATAAGTAGCACAACCCGAATTTGAACCCAGGTAGTTCTTTCTCTTTAAATATAATGAAGGAGACACTTTAAAACTGGTCTTTAAAGGGGTGATGAAAATAAGGAGTTGAGATCTGAACCAGCATTGTGAAATAAAGCACATATAATTTACTAAAACAATTTATGGCAACTTTGAATAATAGAGAGATAAATGTATGATTTCAGTGTCAATGGCCAACCCTCTTTACCTAATCACTTAGGCAGCACTGGCAAAGGATGATGCATCCGCTAAGCTCTGGAATAGACTTTTTCTTTCACTGTCCTGCCACTCACTCATCTTTTTTGGGGCCCATAATGAAATGTGTTCCAGCCAGATCTACCCTTTGCATGTTCCCTGCTGGATAGATCCACTGCTGAGAAGTCTAAGTATCCTTCAACAATTGTTCACATTTTAAAGTACAGAATTTTCTTCAAATAAAGTCCTCCAGCTGTAGCTATTTCTACCACTGAACAAATGCTGACACTGAAGGGGTGCAGCTTGCCTCCAAAGATTGCCCTGCCAAATATGTCTGGCAAAGCTGCCCGGGAATATCTTCTTGATCTACACGCAGAAGTGATGGGAGCCATTTCAATTCTTAACTTTCTGCAAGGATAATAAAACTTCTTTCTGCGTGCCACCTCCACAGAGCTTCCTGAGCCATGTGACATACCATTATTCTCTAGGAATCTCCCAGGTCTCATCTATTCACCAAGCTCTATCAGCAGAGGGAGCTTAAGCTGTCACCAGGGGCCACACTTAGGACTTGTGCTTTAACTATTCCATGAATTTTTGGGGTAAGGGTATGTCTCTGAGTTCAGCAACTGGCTAAAAAATAATTTTCTTTGTTTAAAATATTGAATATTAGCCCCTCCTTTCTCCTCCTCTCCAAATAATGTAGCCTTTCCATATTGCCTGATTTACACAGTCGTGAAAAGTTCTTACTATCTGAAAATCCATGACAAAACCCATAACAATGTGGGAAGATGTTCCTTTGAGAATGGATTTGGGAATAAAGACAGATGGAAAGAAGAGGGTTTAGAAATAATTTAGGAAACGGGGTTGGCCACAATGGATATACACACACATATAGTTAGTCATAAACTATAGTTTTCATCTGAAAGGCAATAGAGTCCTCATGAGTGTCTAGGGAGAAGGTAGTGATGCAGTGATTCAAGATTTTGTTAGCAGATTGAATTGGCTAAAGGACAGAGAGCTTAGAGGTTGGAAGACCAGAAAAAAACAAAGCAAAACAAACAAAAAAACTACCACACAGCCAGATTTGCCCCTCCCCCTCCCAAAAAAAACCCAAAGCCAGGTGGCACAAGCCAATATGAAGCACAGCTGAGTACAATATTCTTTTAAACAAAGGCCAAATCAATATGTTTTGAAATTTGAGATGTGGTGAGGCACCTACTCTTTGACACCTTCCAGCATTGGTAATGCCATTTGTAGTCTATGAAACTAATAAAGGGTTTCAGATCTGTCCATTCGGTGCTGGCATTAACACACAGGGAAATAGTCAAGGCAAAATGAAAACACAAAGGTACTACTGTAAAAATATTGTATTATTTGGATTCAGTCACCATCAATTTTGCCAAATCCCTGAAGATTTCCATTGTCCTGCATAGCAGGGATAAAGGAAAATATAGGGGTAGATGCCAAATTATTTAAGTTGAATGTTTTCCAATTTCTTTTTCATGAAATGTCAGTAGTTCTTTAAAACGCAGTTCGTAGTATTGCCATATTTTTGTTCTCATATGTGTTGAAGAAATATACAGATTTCAGCCTCTGCCTTAGATTTTAAAGTAATCATTCTCAAGGAACTGGTTTCATTTGTGAATATGCTGAAGCCCAAAAGAAAGAAAAAGAACAAATATTGGTGTGAAACGACGCTTTAAATGCATGGGTGCCAGACGGAAAAGCTTTTGGCCTGTTCCTATATTTGATCAATTGGCTTGTCTAATCCATTTGACTACGGACGGATGGCCTGACATGACTTCAGATTAGTTTAATAGGGATTAAGGTGGCATGAAGTGTATAATGGTATGCATTTGTAAGTACAAACATGCTTAGAAATTCATTTATCTTTGGGGAGTGATGGAGGTTAGTTCAAGCTCCAGCTATATTTACAAACAGATTCTAGCCACAGCTGAGCAGTGTGGACCTGGGGAAAGTAACTGTGCCTGCCTTTCCTTAAGCCCACAAGGCCTTTTGATTTCTGCCCAAATAAAGCAGGCCTTTGGCATTCAGCTCTCTTAGCTGGCAAGATATCTGCATAATGTCTGCAGAATTTAGAATGGCCAGGAGGGGCAGGTCAAAGACAGCCAAATTATGATATCATACCCATAAAACTTCATCAATGGTGACACACAGAAAACACTCAGTAAATTGCTTTCATTAATTTATCCTTATTAAGAAATTCTAAGCAGTGTCTTCATTCCTTGGCAGATTTCTGATTCTGCCATTTCCCTTCCTTCCTTCATTGCTTTTCCTTAACAAAAACAAGCAACCATGGGCACAGAGTGACAGTAGCTGAAGAAATGTGGCCTGGGGTAGCCTAGGATGCTCACACTGACTGAGAGGAATGTTTTATAAATGCTCTATTTGCCTTTGGGAGAGCCAAAGACTTTTCTGAATCTTCTGCTCTGGGTTAGGATGAGAGTTATTCCTGCAGTTAAGTAAAAGGAAACCTGACTATAGAGAATTCTCTGCCTCCCTTCTCTGAGGACAAGAACGGGGGCACTGAGGGACCAGCTGCACAGAACCGGGCTTGGCCCCGGGTTGCAATGCCCAGACTCCATTGGACAGAGGGAGTAGGGATGGTTGCGAGGCTGTCAGGGCAGATGCAGGATCAGGAAAAGAGAGGGATATGCAATTGAATGTAGGCCCAGTTTTTCTTTGGGTCACACACGTTTCTAAAGCTGAAAATCTCACTAGTCTACAAAAATGACATCAGGAGAAACTGAGGGAAGTGAAGCATTTCCTTGTAACTGTTTGACCCTGTTGGGAGTTGAGAGTGTCATCCATGTTGGGGCAGATATTCCCAAGTCTCATCATCTGTCTTGTTTGGTTGCCTGTTTGGGGTCTTGGAAGCTTGACCCAAAGGCATTACTCAGGGAGTGGAATTCATAAACCATTCCAGTGCCTTATGGCAGAGAACTTTTGCATATAGACCAGCAATGAGAGAAGAAGCGTATGAGAAAGCTAAGACCAAGAGAGACAGAAAGAACAAGAAAAAAATATCAAAAAGAAGATTTATCAGGGAATGTTTAAGATGGGAATGCATAGATAAAATATTTTGAATATGAAAGAGAGGATAAAAGATTCTGCATTGTTTCACAAGCAAATTTTAAAACAGCAGAGATATAACTATGTACCACAAATAAACCCTTGTTATTTTGTGTTCTTTTCTTACTGTGCTAAATTTATTTCTGATTGTGGTATGCTTAGGAACATTCAAGTTCTCAAATATATTTTGATTCCTTTAGTTATCATAGGAACTGACTGAACTATGGATGCACTGTGGCCTTGCATTCTTGAGGACTTCCATGTTGAATGAGCATGTCAGGTGGACCCTTGTTGATGATGGCCATTGATGCATGCTGTGGAACTCTGTGTCCTGACAGACACGTGGGCAGGAAACTTGATAAAGGAAGTACCCAAATTTAGATGTTACTCACTCCAACAAGAGATGAAGAAACCAAAGATTGCAAAGCATGGCTCAAAGAAGGAAAACAACGGTAAAGATAGCAGCTCTTTCTCCCCCTCAATACCCAAATCTTATTGCTTTGGCAAAATTGTTGCCTGGAGAAGCAGTCCTGCACCAGGGTAACAAATAGACAATTATGACGCTCAGCCAGATTCCTTGTGAATGAACCAGACTTGAACTATGCTATAATTTGTTGAAGATGCTAAGGTCTTGACTGTTTTTGACATTACCGTATGAAGACTTAAACACATCCATGATAATTTCATCTAGGTAAAGAGTTATGGTATTCAGTAACAGGAAGTAGGGTCAAGAAATAAAGAAGGGACACACTGGCTTTTAAAACAAAACAAGACAAACAAATATGAATACGTAATTGAAAGAAAGGCACCTTGATGAGAGTGCTTGACAAGAAATCAGGACCTGTGAAGTCGAGTGCAGACTCCATTGCTGAACAGCTGTAGAGGAAGGAACTAGCTGCCCTCTAAGTTCCCTTTTAGCTCTGCATTTCTACGATTCTGATTCATCTTCCTAGGAAATACAGTTCCAGTCTCAAGAGCACTGAACAGCCATGAAGAATGGTGAGTCTGATTTATTTTAGTCATGGAAGAGACCTTCTATTCTGCATCGATAATTATTTGGGTTTCCTTTTGTGCGTGCATGCCAATTTTGCTATCTTGAACACTAAACTTGTGGGTTTATAATTTGCTGGAAAGTTCAAATGTAAGATGATGAACTGCTTAGGTGTTTTATTCCCCGCCCCACCTCACCCCAAGTAAGAATGACAAATCCATTTCCTGGTGCCAGCTCCTGTTATTTCTTCCCTCTGGCAGGTTAGATCTGTTGTCAGTTTCAGAAGCAGAGATTTGATGTAACTTAGGTAGTATGTTGAAATTTTCTGCTCAGGCCTCTTCTTAAACAAACAAATGAAAAACTTTGCAAGGTCGTGTGAGCTAATATAACGATATTTTTCATTTTTGCATTTCTATTTTTCCTCTCTGGTGGTAGCGAAAAATATATTAGAGAGTTCTGGGTTAAAGGCCCTCAGGTTTTTTTACAGGTAATAGTATGTTCTGTTCAACAGTTTAAGCACATTTAAGTAAAATGAAAGGAAATGAAAATGAATTACAGGCTAAAAGCAAGATCTTGGCTTCCAGGAGCCTCTCAGCTGATGGTTCCAGGTATCACTGAAATAGAAACGCTGCCAGAAGAGGTACTAAACATGAACCAGGGCACACTGCAATTCTTGTCTCTCAAGGGGAATGCAAATGGTCTTGCTGTGGTTGATGTAAATATGTGTAAAACAACAACTACAGAACACGTAACCTTTCAATACCTTTGGAAAGCTCTATATGTTGATTGAACAGGGACTTTGATAAAAATGACAGTTTGTCACCACTCTCTTGAGAGAAGTGTAAAATAAAAATGATGTGTGGTGTATGTGTGTGTGTGTGTGTGTGTGCACATGTGTAGGTGGAGATGAGATATTCCTACACTGGCTTTCTTGATGTGAATCAGTATGTTAACATTTCACCTGTCTAAATTTTATAAAGGCTCCATCTCTAGAAGAAACAAAAGCAGTATCAACTATGACTTTGGACCTGTTTGTGTTTATAGACGGGTTGTCCCATCAATGTGGTCTGTCTAGTAAGGCCTGTCTTATCTACAGAGTAATTGTTCTCCAAGATCATTTGCTCCGTACTGCCCAAATATTTAGTATGTATTTAGGTAACAGTTCTGGGATACCGACGGGATGCAGTATCTGAAGATCACTGATATGGTTTGGCTGTGTCCCCACCCAAATCTCATCTTGAATTCACATGTGTTTTGGGGTGGACCCAGTGGGAGGTAATCGAATCATGGGGGCATGTCTTTTCTGTGCTGCTCTTGTGATAGTGAATGAGTCTCAGGAGATCTGATGGTTTTAATAATGGGCGTTTCCCTGGCAAACTCTCTCTTCTCTTTGCCTTCCACCATGATTGTGAGTCCTCCCTAGCCATGTGGAAGTATAAGTCCATTAAACTTCTTTTTCTTCCCAGTCTTGGGTACGTCTTTATCAGCAGCATGAAAACAGGTTAACACAGTAAATTGGCACCAGCAGAGTGGTGTATTGCTAAAAAGATACCTGAAAATGTGGAAGCATCTTTGGCACTGGGTAACAGGTAGAGAGAGGCTGGAACATTTTGGAGGGCTCAAAAGAAGATAGGAAAATGTGGGAAAGTTTGGAACTTCATAGAGACTTGTTGAATGGCCTTGACAGAAATGCTGATAGTAATATGAACAATAAGGTCCAGGTTGAGGTGGTCTCAGATGGAGATGAAGAACTTGTTGGGAACTAGAGCAAAGGTAACTCTTGTTATGTTTAGGCAAAGAGACTGGTGGCATTTTGCCCCTGCCCTAGAGATTTGTGACATTTTGAACTTGAGGGAGATGATTTAGGGTATCTGGTGGAAGAAATTTCTAAGTAGCAAAACATTCAAGAGATGACTTGGGTGCTGTTAAAGGCATTCCGTTTTGTAGAGGAAACAGAGCATAAGAGCTGGAAAATTTGCAGCCTGACAATGTGGTAGAAAAGACAATCCCTTTTTCTGAGGAGAAATTCAAACCAGCTGCAGAAATTTGCATAAGTAATGAGCTGAATGCTAATCCCCAAGACAATGGGGAAAATATCTCCAGGGCATGTCAGAGGTCTTCACAGCAGCCCCTTCCATCATGGACTTGGAGGCCTAGTAAGAACAATGGTTTCATGGGCCCAGGGTCCTCGTGCTATGTGCAGTCTAGGGACTTAGTGTCCTGAGTCCCAGCTGCTCCAGCCATGGCTGAAAGGGGCCAGTGTATAGCTCGAGCCATGGCTTCAGAGGGTGCAAGCCCCAAGACTTGGCAGCTTCCATCTGGTGTTGAGCCTGCAAATGCAGAGGAGTCAAGAATTGTGGTTTGGGAACCTCTGCCTCGATTTCAGAGGATTTGGAAATGCCTGGATGCCGAGGCAGAAGTTTACTGCAGCGGCAGGGCCCTCATGGAGAGTCTCTGCTAAGGCAGTGATAAAGAGAAATGTGGGATCAGAGCCCCCACAGAGTCCCTACTGAGGCATTGTCTAGTGGAGCTGTGAAAGAGGGCCACCATCCTCTAGACCCCAGAATGGTAGATCCACTGACAGCTTGTACCATATGCCTGGAAAATCTGCAGACAGTCAGACACTCAGTGCCAGCGCATGAAAGCAGCAACTTGCTTTTGATTATACCCTGCAAAGCCTCAGGGGCAGAGCTGCCCAAGGCAGTGGGAGACCACCTCTTGCATCAGCATGACCTGGATGTGAGACATGGAGTCAAAGGAAATCATTTTGGTGCCTTAAGATTTGACTGTTCTGCTAAATTTCAGACTAGCCTCTTTATTTTGGCCAATTTCTCCCATTTGGAATGGCTGCATTTGCCCAATGCCTATATCCTCATTGTATCTAGGAAGTAACTAACTTGCTTTTGATTTTACAGGCTCACAGGCAGAAGGAACTTGCCTTGTTTCAGGTGAGACTTTGGACTGTGGACATTTGAGTTAATGCTGAAATGAGTTAGGACTTTGGGCAATTGTTGGGAAGGCACCATTGGTTTTGAAATGTGAGGACATGAGATTTGGGAGGGGCCACAAGCAGAATGATGTGGTTTGGCTGTGCCCACACCCAAATCTCATCTTGAATTCCCATGTGCTGTGGGAGGGGACCCAGTGGGAGGTAACTGAATCATGGGGCAGGTCTTTCGTGAACTTTTCTTGTGATAGCAAATGAGTCTCATAAGATCTGGTGGTTTTCAAAAGGGGAGTTTCCCTGCACAAGCTCTCTCTTCTCCTTGCCTGCCCCATCCATGAAAGACATGACTTGCTCCTCCTTGCCTTTCACCATGATTGTGAGGCTTCCCCAGCCCTTTGGAACTGTGAGTCCAATTAAACCTCTTTTTCTTCCCTGTCTTGGGTATGTCTTTATCAGCAGCATGAAAAATGGACTAATACAATGACATAAACTATCACGTTTTTATGCACTTAGCTTTTAATCTATGATATCTCTAATTATTTCCATTTGATTCCAGAAGATGAGAGGGGGAGTTGGTTGTGCTAATAAACCCCTGCTTACTTCCCAGACTCTGAGATGGAAACAGTGGTGCTTGTAGGAATTCTCATTAAAGACCTGATCAAACAGGCTTCATTGACTCATAGGCTGCTGTGTTGTTGCTGGGTGTGTGTTGGTCCCCTCCTGACACTTTTATTATTTCCTTGGCACCTCTAGTATTGTGCTAAAGGTCATCTGAGAGTCAGATAGAAGAATACATGCCAAGTGTATTTACTGTACTGGCACCGGTACCACACATTTCTAAGGCCCACACATTTCTAAGGCTGGCAGTTACTCTGAATAACCTATCTTTCTAGGTCATTGCCTGTTACTTTAACCCCTTATGGCTATCATTCCCTCCTCCCAAAGCAAAAATGTCAAAGGAACTTAAAGGAATTACTCTTATCAGTTTGAATACCTCGATGAAGACTTTCAACAAGGGCAGGTCACCACAGGTAAAACATTGAATTATTTAGAACAGACAATATGCAAATAAAAGAATAAGATAGTATCTGTTTGAAGTATTTCTGGGAAAAATGTAGCAAAAAATTATAATTCTTCTATCTCCTTCTCTCCTGTGCACAACTTTTCTGGCTTTAGAAATATGGATGTCCTCATCTTTTCCAGAAATATCCTGTAAAGCTGGATTAAGAGGATGATGTGAGGACAATTGGATGTAGTGACATAAAAAACCTAGCAGTCAACTTTGGTGGGTGAGCTGGAGAGTTAAATTGCACAAGAGTAGCTCTCTTTATTAAGTTTTGTACAAAGCCATAACGAAAAGCTAAGAGTGCAAACTGTTTCCACACAGACATGTTTTGGACTATATTCCCTGATTCATACTCTGCAAATGCAAAAAGAAAATGATAGCTTGGAGATCTCCAACATAACCCGGAGATCCTTCTACTTTCTGACTTTAAACAGGTTAATAAGAACATATGTCTTTAAATGAAGAAGGCCGACTTCACTTGCATAAATGACATTTGAGGGTCTGAACATCGAAGCAACTAAGAAGTTGAAGGATAGTTGGAAGTGGTGGGTGGAAGGAGGAGGTATATTAAGACATAAAAATCCATAGATCTACAATTACTATTATTTTCAAGGTGAAGTCTCGCTCTGTCACCCAGGCTGGAGTGCAGTGGTGTGATCTCGGCTCACTGCAACCTCGGTCTCCTAGGTTCAAGCAGTTCTCTTGCCTCAGCCTCCAGAGTAGCTGGGATTGCAGGTGTGTACCACCACACCCACCTAATTTTTGTATTCTTAGAAGAGATCAGGTTTCACCATATTGGCCAGGATGGTCTGGAACTCTTGACCTTGTGATCCGCCGGCCTCAGCCTCCAAAAGTGCTGGGATTACAGGCATAAGCCACTGTGCCTGGCCCAATATATAAAATTATTTAGGGCCTAATTATTGGTTTTAATAAAGCCCCCAAAGAGATTTGGAGAGTACATTAAGATGTGCCCTTTCTTTTATGTAGTAACCTCAGTTTCTATACATGTAGAGGTGGGGCAGGGGACAGCTGTGAGCTGGGGTTCTGAGAAACTTGATTACTAGATTGGTATCATGGGAATTTGCTGATCCTGTGTGAGACAGTTTGTTAAATCCCATTCATGTGTCCAAATACATGATTAGGGACTCGTAGTAACCACCCCTGTTCACACATCTATCATTCAGACACAAAACAAAATACAAAACACCAAATGTCTCTAGAGTTGAGCCAGATCTTTCTTATCTTTGAAGAATCAAAACTTATAAAAGCCTCAGGGAACTGAAATGATTTATGAATGTTCAAAGTTGCTAGACTTTTGACAATTGTTCTTGCTAAAACAAAACTGTTTACATTATCTTGTATTGCCATACAGATTTTGACCAAAATAAAAGTTTATTTCCAAAAATAATACTGTTTTCTTGTTATTTTCCCCTTCTATTTAGATATTGCATTTAAAAAACTTTATTTTTTTCTTTTTTTTTTTTTTTTTCTGTAAAAGCTATTCCAAGTAAGAGTGTTTAGTAGAAACAGAACCTTCTCAATAAAATGTTAGGAAAACCTCTCCTGGTCTGAGCTGCAACCTGCACCCTGTCACCAGGCTGACCAAACAGATATTTATTACCTTTTAAACTACCAGAGAAAATAGTAGGCTTTAGAATATGTGGATTTGGGCTTGGTGAAAAGAACAGTGTTGATTAAAAAGAGTAGATAAATCTTACTCTTTTGTGGAAATGCCAGGGTCCTGCTACCATTGCTTTTTCTGTCATGTATGTTTTCAAAAAGCAGTTAGCAGAATATCACTGATGTTTACACCCATGAAGAAAATAGCAAGCCAGTGTATTATTTTTTAAAGCATTCATTTGTGGGTAAATTTGTGCCTCATAATCAAAGTGTTGTATTTGCCTTCTTTAATTATGTGATTTCTTAAGAATGTTCAGCTGTCAGATTTTTTTTTTTTTTCTGGAAATAGAGCCTGGGGAAGGAGAAGACATACTGTAGTGAATTGCAAAAATCAAGAATCACAATTTACATTTTCTTTACTCACTTTTAAAGTAAAACCAGAGGTGTGAACTGTGGGTAAGCTAAAAGCATCACTGGCCAATTTTGGTTAAAAACAGACCTTTTTTCTCATCATTATTAATTTAAGGTGATGGATATTTCACTCTTTCATGAGATACTGAGGCCTTCAATGAAGAAAGAATCACATCTTATTAATGTCTGATTTAGCAACTTGTCAGTCTTTTTTTTTTTTTTTTTTGAGATGGAATCTCGCTCTGTCACCCAGGCTGGAGTGCAGTGGCTGATCTCAGCTCACTGCAAGCTCCACCTCCTGGGTTCACGCCATTCTCCTGCCTCAGCTTCCCGAGTAGCTGGGACTACAGGCGCCCGCCACCTCGCCCAGCTAGTTTTTTGTATTTCTTTTAGTGGAGACGGGGTTTCACCGTGTTAACCTGGATGGTCTCGATCTCCTGACCTCGTGATCCGCCCGTCTGGGCCTCCCAAAGTGCTGGGATTACAGGCTTCAGCCACCACGCCCGGCCCAACTTGTCAGTCTTAAATGAGAGTGTAAACACCTAGAAAATCTCTAGACCCATCTTGATGTCATTGGCAACAACATCATTCTTTCATATTTTAGTTAAAATATTCAGTATCTTTAGGCATTCTTGTCCAGTGACTGTGGGATTATAAATTGGTGTAAGCAAGAAAGTAGCTTGGTAATATGCTGTAAGAATCTTAACAATGTAGCTCTTGAATTGGTCATTTCTCTTTTTAGAATATATCATAAGAAAAAATACCAGATACAGAATAAAAAAGCCAATATGTTGATTTTCATGTAACCCAAAGATCACCAGGTCCTTTAACTATCTGGGATTACCCAGATAGTTTTAATATGCTAGTTAAATAAGCCAAGCTCTCACCCACATTAACTGCAGAGTCCCAGTGACTTTTCAAAATGCCTAAATAGGGTGATTAGGTGGGGACAAGAGATACTTATACTACCTTGTCTCTGCTATAACTTGCTCTAAAGCCCTGTAGCAGGCCTTTCTTTAATCCCTATGACATCTCATCTCTGCCTTTGTATGTCATGTAAGCTTTGCTGGTTCCTTTTTATGCCTTTTCCGTCATTTCTCCAGCATTTAGAATTTAGAGTGGTGGAAAGATTTACAATGCAAAATAGAAAATTACTTAAAAATACACGGGCCACATCCATGCTGTTAGAGTTTGTTGGCCATCCAGGAGTTGTTCCCTGGCTGAGTCTCTCCTTGGGCTCTGCACAGCAGCCATGTTGCTGGGCCCTGGTCTCTTCTTTCAAAGCTTCCTTTCCTGTCCTTTCTTCCTTGGGTCCTAGCAACTTAGCCCTCCTGGATTCCTTCCTCCAGCCTCAACACTTTTCTCTGAGGACCCAGAGAGCTGCTCCAAATCATTTTTTATTTCAAAACCCTTTCCTTTAGAGGAAATATATTTTCACTTTATTTTGCAGAGCTGTTTAGATTCCTTAATTTTGACATCCCATTCTAAACTTTGCTCTGGACCTGCCTTAGTTTTTAAACCAAAGGACTTTTTAAATGTTTTGTTCAAACATGAGTCATTTTTTGTGTGTGTGTCTAAAATCGTATTATATTCTCACTCCTCCTTGCAAATTAATAAAAAATAATATTTTTCCCTGATGTTCTGATAACTCGATAATACTAAAAGTAATCTGAAAAAAAATTAGTATCCTCCATAAAGGAATATGATTTGGAAAATTACAGTCGATTCATAGAATAAAATAATAGCTTTTAATTATAAGTTATATTCATAAAATGTTTGGCTTATGTGTCACAATTTTAAATTACATAACATTATAACCTATGTAATTTTGACCATGTAAAATTATTAAAATTAAGCAGAAGGAACTATACTAAAATATTAGAGTATCTATTTTGGATGGTGGAGTTATGTGTGATTTTTATATTCTTTTAATTTTTTAAATTAGCTTCCAGTTTGTCTATAATAAGCTTGTATTACTTTAATTGCTTAAAAATAAAACTTATTGCAAATTTTCAGAAATTTGGATTTAAAGCCTGTAGACTTTTAGAAAATATTTTTTTCTCTTTTCTCCTTATATTACTTATTTTCTATTCACAATGGTGGTATTAGGCTAGTCAACATGAACCCAAATATGGTTAATGGTCTGGGATGAATGGTGGGGCCAATAACGAACAAACTCAGGTTAGTAACTATTTAGCTTAGTAGAAAAAAAAAGATGAAAAACCAGTGTTATCTAGGGATACCTTTTTCTTTTCCTGTTTTCTTTTTTTCTTTTTTTTTTTTTTTCGGAGAGTTGGTTGGGAAGTGGGTGTGGTTTCCCAATAAAAACCAGAAAATCTACTAGAAAAATTCTACAAGAGCTGTAACATTTAGGGACATCCATTATGAAAAGCATTCAGAAGGAATATTATTAGTTAACTACTGAGAAGGTGTCATTACCTATAACCTTCTAAATCGCTAACCTATCCCTAGATTAGAAACCAGTTACAATAATCTCACACAGTCTAGTCATGTTCTGGGGCAATACAGGCAAACACTCAATTCTTCCATGCTTACTCATATATAAACTAGAACCCCTGAATTTTATATAGTTAATGCCATCTGTTATAATTAAATTTTCTCTCACCTGACATTTAGGGCTGCCGTGTAACTACACACTACATGTTTCACCAGACTTATGGAGAAATTCCCATTGAAATCTGTAAACAAATCTCTTATGTCTTGTGTAGCAAGTTGAGTCTTGTGAAATATGACAGGCTTTTAAACCCTTCTCATAGCCCCCACTGGTTGCAGCTACAAACGTATTATTCTCATGGTTTAACACCTTCATAAAGTCATGCATTGGATTTGGGCAATTCTCCCATCACCTGAATATACTATATCAAAATCAATAATTACAGGCAACCCATTGATTGCAAAAGGCATAAATGTGCAATGAGACATATTGGAGCACCAGAACTCTTGACAGAGTAGATACATATTACAGGCAATTGCATTCTCCTTCGGATGGATTTTGTGTGTGGGTGTGATATACTCAGATATAACTACTGTTGAATTATAGTTGTGTACACTTTCCCAAATGATTCAAATGCCCTTAACAATAAGTCATGGAAAGCATCGGGTTATTTTTTTTGTTGGTTTTTGTTTGTTTGTTTGTTTTTTCAATAAGAAAAAAAGATCTATCAAACTTGGGATATCGAATTTGAAATTATCTTTCTCTTATTTCTCTCCATTGGATCCACAGACTCCAGGAATAAGATAGTAGAGAGTTTTTCTAATAAACACATATTTGATGGCTCCCTTCACCCTGCAGTTTGAGATAGCAACCTCCCTACCTTCTGCACTCTGAGTTATACCTTCTGTCTGAAAATCACAAAGAAAAATAGTCTCTAACTCTGTGTAGCCCATGATAAGGCAAACTTTAAGGGAAATTTATACCACAAAAGTGTCAGGATTGTTTTAGGGAAGGAGCAGAGTTCAGAATTAAATACACACAAAAAATGTTACATTACAGGATTGTTTCATACAAAATTTTTGCTATTTTTTTCACTAGAGAAGGTAACATAACTGAAGTATACTTCAATCAGTTTAATTTTGAAGAATTAAATTTTAAGAAGAAACTATTTGTAGAAGCCCAAATATGTGTACCAGATATTTAAAATCTTATGTGTGATTAAACTAAAATAATGGAATAATTGCTCTGCAGGCTTAATTTTAGCAGGCATGCTTGCCAGGCAGCTAGCTTCATGACAATAATGGGAGGCCCTCTTGGGTAGTGGTTAAGAGCACAGACTCTGGAATTAGATGACCTGAGTTTAAATCCAGACTCTACCACTAACTGGCTCTGTGACTGTGGGTGTATTATTTAATCTCTTTAAGCGTTAATTTTTCTCAGAAGTAAATGGGGATTATGATATGATCCTATTTACTTTACCAGATTGCTATAAGGATTGAAGGAGAGATAGTATGCATAGAACACTTAAACACTGTTTGGTTGCTAATAAATGATTTTTAAGACTAGTGCTTGTTAACTACAATGATTACCAATGGGATGTTTGTGAGAGGGAGATAAAAGCTTCACGTGTTATAAAAGCTGACTCCTAGTTCACATGGCCATATGGCCATTTTCTTTTTGTTCCTAAATATTACCTATGAGCGGCTCATTGTAAATATTCAGATGTTATCTTTGTGTTTGATAAACTGAACTATTTTCTTATTCAGTTATATCAGTAAAGTTGAGTGGTGAAATCCAGAATGAAATGAAGATTTGTTTTCCAACAAGAGAATACCAGCTGTTGTCATCCACAGAATATCAATTGCCAGTATATCCATGCATCTCACAAAAAATGTACAGAACACATCCTCTTCCAGGATCTCAAGATTACAAAGTAAATAAGACAAGAGAACTGCCCTCAAGGAGCTTTTCGTCTGTAGGCAAAATGAGACAAATAACAAATAACTCTGCTATGTGGCAGGAAGAGCTATGCTCCTGAAGAAACACAGGGATGAACTGTGTTGGGAGTTTAGATGAAGGTATCATTCCTTCTCTAATCCATTCAGGAAAAAAATTCGTGGGAGAGGTAGCATTGGAATGGGGTTTTGAGATGTTAGGAAGAAAATGCAGCAGTTACGGTAACTGCATTATCTAATATTATAGTTTTGATGTTTCTGATCTATGTCTGTGTAAGAAGTTATTTTCTGCATACTTTGTTTGTGAGATAGCTCAAAGTTCAAGGAAATTAGATTCCCCATGCTGCACGTTGTAGAGAGACACTAGGAGGACTTCCTATAATTAACTGCCTCACCACAAAATTAATTCAAAATTAATCTGATATACATGTAAAAATTAAAACTATAAAATTTCTAGAAGAAAAATTTGCAAGCTACGGGTAGACGAAGATTTATCAACACTTATAAACGATATTATATAAAACCTAAAAACTTTTGGTCATCAAAAGATATCATTAAGACAATCAAAATGCCACCACACACTGGGAGAAGAGAACATCTGTGCTGAATGTATGAAGGTCTCTTACAATACAATATATAACCCAATTAAAAAATGGGCAAGGCCGGGCTCTGTGGCTCATGCCTGCAATCCTAGCACTTTGTGAGGCCAAGGCGGCTGGATCACCTGAGGTCAAGAGTTCAAGACCAGCTTGGCCAAAATGGTGAAACCCCATCTCTACTAAAAATACAAAAAAATTAGCTGGGCCTGGTGGTGGGTACCTGTAATTCCAGCTACTTAGGGAGGCTGAGGCAGGAGAATTGCTTGAACCTGGTAGATGGAGGTTGCAGTGAGCCAAGATCGTGCCACTGCACTCCAGCCTGGGCAATAAGAGTGAAACTCTGTCTCAAAAAAACAAAACAAAAACAAAAACAAAAAAAGGCAAAAGACTCCAACAGATATTTAAAAAGATATACAAATGACCAATAAGCATATGAAAAGATGTTCCTTATCATTAGTTAGAAAAAAAATTCAATGAACTGCAACTAACTAAAAGTAAAAAGATTCACAATAAGTGGTATTGATGAGGATATGGTGCAAGAAATCTCACACATTGCTTTTGGGAATACAAAATGGTGCAGCCACATTGGAACACTAATGGCAGTTTATTATAAAGCTAAACACACAAATATCCTATGACACAGAAATTATACTCTTAGGTATTTACCCAAAGGAAATGAAAACACATGTCTACAAAAAAGGTTTGTACAAGAATGTACAATTATGACCAGGCAGAGTTGCTCACACCTGTAATCCCAGCACTTTAGGAGGCTGAGGTGAGCAGATTGCTTGAGCCCAGGGGTTTGAAACCAGACTGGGCAACATGGGGAAACCCTGTCTCTACAAAAATTATGAAAATTATCCAAGCATGGTGGCGTACGCCTGAAGTCCCAGCTACTTGGAGGGCTGAGGTAGGAGGATCATTTGGGCCTGGGAGTTCGAGGCCGCAGTGAGCCATGATTGTGCCACTGCACTCCAGCCTGGGCAACAGAGTGAGACCCTGTCTGAAAAAAAAAAAGGTACAATTAATAGACTTGATGTAATAAATATATTAAAATGTCTCACAACAGGGAATACATATTTTTTCAAGTACAAATGGAGCATTTATAAAAAATTGATTATATACTACTTAAAAATACCAGTCACAGCATAATTTCAAGAAAGGCTAGTATGCTGCCTTCTCTGATCACTAGAAAACAATAGTAAAAAGTATCTCCCACAACCCACATAAATTTACTAACTTAGTCATATACTTATTGGTTAAGGAAGGAAGTAAAATAGATATTAGGAAATAATTACAGTTAATGACAATAAAGCTACATATCAAAACATTTGTGACCCAGTTTAATCCATATTTGTAATTAATGTACAGCTTTAAGGACATTTATTTAAAAATAAGAATAAAAAATAAAGGAGTTAAACTTTCAATTTAAGATGCTGCAAAGAGAACCACATAATAAATGAAAGAAAGTTGAGGGAAGGAAATAGTAAAGATAAGAGCATATTTTAATAAACTGGAAAGCAAAGAATACCAAGTATGAGCAAACTCAGAAGCTGGTTGTTTAAAAAGATGAATAAAATCCACAAACTTCAATCAATACTGATCTAAAAAAAAGACACAAATCAACAAGATTAGGAATGGAAGTGGGGCAAGTGCAAATGCATTTGAGCCTTAAAACTTGTAAGAAAATATCATGAACAACCTTATTGCAATAAATTAGAATACTTAGAAAAAGAAATAATTTTCTAGAAAAAATGTTTGTTATTGTTTTTCTTTAGAAGCAGCATAGTATAATGATTAAAAGTGTAGCTTCTGTGTCATATTTCCTGGGCCTGAATCTCAGCTTACTCCTTACTCGTAGTGTGATCTGGAGCAAATTAATTAAATTCTCAACTTTTCCATTTGGAAAATGTGGGTAATCATAACATCTCATAGAGTTGATATAAAGATAAAAATAAGAATGGTTGTAACATGCATAGAACACCACCAGACAAATATTAAGTGCTTCATAAATATTTTCTATTATTTTGTTAATATTATTGTCAGTGACCAAATCTAACTGAAGAATAGAAAAAAATGAATAAACTAATAGCAACTAAGAATCAAATACTGCCTCCACGGGTTCATTTGCATTGTTTTATAAATGAGCTTTACCAGGCTTTCATATAACAATAATTCTCACTTTTAATAGACTACTCCAGAGAATTGAAAAAGAGACAAGGTAAATATAACCTTGATAAAGACAATAAAGTACACGATAAGATCAGTACAATAAAATAACTTATTAACCAATATCATTTAACAATATAGATGTAAAAATATATAAATTAAAAATTGGCAAATTAAAATGTATTAAAAACATATTGTGGCTGAGTATTCTGTGAAAGGAAGGAAGATATAACACTGGCAGAATATAGTAATGTAATGCATATTATATCAATTAATTCAAAAGAAATAAATAACATTTAACACTAATGCATGATAAAAATGCTTTACAAAGCAAGAATAAAGTGAAGCTTTATACAGTTTAATTTTAATTTCTGACAAAGTAGATTTTGATATGAAAATACATGTTTAGAAATTTGTAGCAAACATCATACTTAATGTTAAACTTCTAGAAGTATTCTCATTTAAGTAGCAAATAATAATGCCTACATTCAACATTTCTATTCAATATTGTCTTAATATCCCAGACATTATAATAGGGCAAAACAAAGAAGTAAGAATGTTAAGAATTAAAAAGGAAGAGATAGGTTGGGGGCGGGAGCATTGCTTCATACCTGTAATCCTAGCAGTTTGAGAGGCTGAGGCTGGTGGATCATTTGATCCCGGGAGGTCAAGACCAGCCTGGCAGCATGTTGAAGTGCTGTCTTTACAAAATGATACAAAAAATTAGCTGAATGTGGTGGTGGTGTGTGCCTGTGATCCAAGCTACTCAGGAGGCTGAGGTGGGAGGATTACTTGAGTCTGGGAGGTCAAGGCTCACTTGGGAAGTTGAAGCTACAGTGAGCCATGTTTTCACCACTGCACTCCAGCTTGGGTGACAGAGGGAGACTCTGCCTCAAAAAAAAAAAGGAAAAAATAAAATATTTTTTCTCAGGCAATATAATTATCATATATTTAGATAATATGCACACTATTACAACTAATATGAACACTAAATTGTTAGATATGAACCCAACATACTCAACTCAATCGCTTTCTTTTACAATAACCATTTAGACAATATAATAGAAAAAAACTCATTTTTAAGCTACAAAATATTAAAGGCATGTAATGCTGAATATCACAAAAATCTCTAAGAATTTATGTAGGAATTATAAAAATTCTTAAAAACATAAAATAAGCTAGTATGTAAAGGAACAATACATGGTGTCAATTTAAATGTAGACTCAATATTGCAGTAATATAAATTCTAGGCAAATAATCAATATATTTCAATGCTAGTTCAATAAAAATCTAAGTACAGTGTTTCATGGAACTAAACCAGCGGTTTCTAAAGTTAATATAGAATAGCAAGAGGTCAAAAACAGTAAGGAAAATCTAAGGAAGAACAAATTGGGAGGGGCAAGTCCTAGCAGATAACAAAACTTGGAAAACTTTGGAAATTAAGACAGTGTGTATTATGCAGAGGCAGACAGACAAAGAGAACAGAACAGAGATCCAGAAAAATAATCCTTATATTGATATATGACAGAGGTGACTTTATAAGCCAGTGGACTAAGCAATAAATGCTGATGGAGAAATTCATAATTCACAGAGGATATAGAAATAATGATAGAACCCTACATCAACACACATACAAAGAGAAAAGATTAATCCTAAGGTGGGGCGGGGAATCGGACCAAAATGTCCAAGGCAAAACTTGAAAACTTTTAGAGAAAGTAAGTATTAATGTCATCATGATCCTAAGATAATGGAACGGTTTTTTAAAAATAAGGAAGACATTGATAGATCGAAGTTAAAAAAATAAAAACACAAGAAGGAAAAAGTCTGCATATGAACAGATACTATAAACAAAATAGAAAGGCGTGCCAGAGCTGGAGATATTTTCAGTATACAAAATGAAACCAGGACTGAGAAACATTGAGAAATATTCTTTGGAACTAAATTATCAGAGTTCAATCCAGATTTAACCACTGGACAACTTTGGGCAAGGTATGTCACGTCTATGTGCTTCAGTTCCCTATACATAAACTGGAGCTAATAAATCTCCCCATCTTTTAGGGCTGTTATGAAGATCAAATGGGTTAATTAACATAAGGTGCCCAAAACAAGGTCAGGCATATTATAAGCACTTAATAATGTTAGATATTATGTTATAGAATTGGTGTTAAAATATATAGAGAAATACTAAAAATAAGTAAGAAAAAGACAAATAAATTGAAAAATGGGCAAATATGTGGTTTAGCATTTCAAAGAATAGGACACTTAAATTTCCAATAACTATTAGAAAAGATAGTCAAACTTATTAGTGATCAGATAAATGTAAATTAAAACTACAAGGAGATACTGTTTCATGCTCATGAGATTGTCAAAATTCAAAGTGTAGGGAGGGGTGTAGAGCAATAGAAAATCAACAAACTACTTGCTATGAATATAAATTACAGCCAGGGGCGGTGCTCACATCTGTAATCCCTGCTTTTTGAGAGGCCAAGGAGGGAGAATTACTTGAGTCCAGGAGTTTGAGACCAGCCTGGGCAGCAATAGTGAGACTCCATCTCTACAAAAAGTACAAAAATTAGCTGAATGTGGTGGCATGTGCCTGTAGTTTCAGCTACTTGGGAGGTTGAGGTGGAAGGATTGCTTGAGCCCGAGGTTGAGGCTACAGTGAACCAAGGTCAGGCCACTGCACTCCAGCCTAGGTGACAGAGCTAGACACTGTTTCTATAAAAGAAAAAGAAAAAAAAGAAAAGAAAAAGAAAAAAGAAAAAGAAGAAGGAGAAGAAGAAGGAGGAGGAGGAGGCGGAGGAGGGTAAATTACTACAACCAATTTGGAGAATAATGAATAATTTGACATTATCAAGGAACACTGATGATGCTCATGGTAGATAATCCAACAATTGTACTCCCAAAATATAAACCCTAGGGATTTAGTATGAATGCTGCAAAAGAAACATATAAGAATATTCTTAATAATATCATTTATGATGGTAAATAACTGGAAGAAACCCAAATGTCTTTCAGTAGAGGAATGGATAAATACTATAGTGGTAAATTTATATAAAGTAGCTGTACATTCAGTACAATGAATGAACAAGAACAAGGGCTATGTCCATCAACATGGATAAATATCAAAAACATAATGTTAATCACGATTTGTACACTAGGTCCCATTTCTTCTCACCCACTATAGCACCTCACTCTTAAGAATTTCTCTCTTATCTGCATGATCAAATTTATTATTTCAACTGGATTATTCCCATGAGCATACAACTTGCTATACCTTGTCCTGTCTTATACTCCCTTCCAGCTACTATTCCATTTCCTTTATAGTAGAACTCTTTGAAGAGTTGATTATACTTAATGTTTCCAATTCTCCTACCATTCTCTTGCTTAATCTTTTTAAATTCTTATATCAATAATATATGACTCCCAAAATATTATTTGCAAATTTCAATTCTTCTTCTTTTATTAATTAAATATTTTCAATAGATAATAGACTCATATTTTAGAAACTTTAAAATATAAAGATTCTATATGCAGTGAAAACTCTTCCATCCACCCCAATCTCTCTTCTACACAATTTCCACTCTCTTTTCTCAACTCTTATTTCTTTCTTGTGTATTAGTTCAGTTTATTTGTATAACACATGAAACTGCAAATAAATATTCTTATTTTCCTCTATTTTCTACATAAATGTAGAATATTTCTACATAAATGTAGAATATTATGCTGACTGCTATATAATTCTTTTTTTCAGTTAATGATGTGTTTTGGAGGCCATTTCATATCAGCACATAACAGCTTTTCAATTATCTTTTAGCAAGTGTCTAGTTAATTTATTTTACCACTTTTCTATTGATGAACATTTCAATTGTTTCCATACTTTTGCATTTACAATGCTGCAATAAATGACCTTGTGTATATACTATTTTGTATGTGTGTAAGGATATGTGAATCAATTTCCAGAAGCAGAATTCCTAGGTCAAAGAAAAAAGGCATTTAATTTTTTTTAGATATTGACAAATTTCTTTTTCAAGGGATCATGACAGTTTAAACTTCCAGCAATGTATGAGAGTACCTGCTTCCCCATCACCTCTCCGAGAAGTCCTATCATGAAATTTTTATTTTAAAAATTCTTATAGGTGGAAAATGGCAACTAGTTTTAACTTGCATTTTTCTAGCTGAAGTTGAATATTTCTTCATATGTTTAAAATTTTGTATTTATTTTTCTGCAAATTATTTGTTTTTCTCGTTTGCCGTTTTAAAAAAAAACTGGGTTATTGCTATTATCAATTTCTAGGGGCTCTTTAAATATTGGAGCTATAAAAGAAACTCCAATAGTCATTCTGTCTGTGACATAATTTTTACTTTTGCTATTGCTATTACTTTGTTCTTTTTTTTCCTGCCATGCAGACGTTTCTTTTTGTTTTGTAACTTGTTGATATTATATCTTGGTTAGAAGAACTGGCCCCACTCAAATTATAAAACAATTTCCCCAAGTTTTCTTCTGGTGCTTTTATTGAGCTGTTATTTAAAACATTTAAATCTCCGGACCTCTTAGAACTTATGCTTAGAATATGGTATAAGGCTTCGATCCAATTTTATTTTATTTTTCCAGATAGCTACCAGGTTATTCCATCTTTTTTGAGTATTCCATCTTTTAAAGGCCAACTTTAGGCTACTTCTAGATTTCCTTATTTCTATATATTGATTTATTTGTCTATTTATGTACCAGTAACACATTGTTTCAATTTAGGGGTTGAGGCTTCAAGCAGATTTTAATATCTAATCAGGCTAATTCCTCCATTATTGCCCCCCACCTTTTTTTGAGAGTTCCTTCACTATTCTTGTCTATTTTTCCACACAAAGATAGCATAGGTGTCTAGTGCCACAAAAAATCTCATTGGTACTTTCTATCAGCAACCCATTACATTTATAAATTAACTTACAGAGAATTAATATCTTTGTAACATTGAGTTTTTTGATCCAAGAGCTTGGTGTGTCATTCATTTCTTTTATTTTTTTCTGGCAAGTTCCTTTCATATAACCTTACATATTTCTTTTTATTCCTAGAGATCTTGTCTTGATTCTTTCTTATCTCCCTAAACTGTAAACATTGGGATATGCCAGGGATTCATTCTTAGCCTTTTCTTTTCTCTTTTCTATCCATACCTCCTTCTTTGCTTATCTCATCAAGTCTCATGGTTTTGCACACACATTAGGGCCGAATTCCAGCTTTATCAGTTTTGCATATTTTTTATTGGACCTTCCCCTGAACTCCAGAACTCCAGATATATACCACTGAACACTCCTGGCTGTTTAACAGACATATATATCTAACGCAACATGACTAAAATCAATCTGGAAGTTTTTCTCTCTGGGTCCGACTTTTCCCCCAGTCTTCCCCATCACAGTTATTAATAACTCTCTTTCCAGTTGTTCAAATCTCAAACTTTGGAGTAATCCTTGACTCCTCTATTTTCCAAACTTTACATCCAATCATCACCAACTTTTGCCAGGTCTTCTTTAAAAACGTATCCAGAATCTGACCACTTCTTACTAGCCACCAGCATTTCAACTTGAATTATGAAATGGCCTCCTAACTGGGTCTTCCTGCTTTCGCCATTGCCCTTCTATGGTCTGTTTTCTACATAGCAGCCAGACTAAAACAAATATAATGTAAGTGTTATTATATCACTTCTCTCTTCAAAATCACTCAAAGGTTGTCCACTTCACTCAAAGTAAGAGCCACGTCCTTTCAATGGCTACAAGTCCTTTTATGACATAGCTCCTTACTCCAAATACAACATATCATTGTCGTTGTCAACCATCCCAGTCCATTTTCTACCTCAGGGCCTTTGCACCTGATGGGCCCTCTGTCTGGAATTTTCTTCCCTTTGTTGTCTTCTTGGCTCACACTCTTGGCTTTCAAATTGTACTCCAGTGTCTCCTTATCAATAAAGTCTTTCCTGAAAACTCTACGTAATAACAAGCATTGGATAACACATCCCCTCTTTAAGTACTAGGATCTCCTTTATTTTGCCTGATTCTTCTCTGTAATATCTGTCACCATCTGACATATTAGGTTAAGTGTCACTTATTTGTTCATTTGCTGCCTCTTCCTTCTTGAATATGCTATGAAGGCAATTTACTGGTCATGTTTACTGCTGTATCTTCAGCACTTTGGTTGACCTGTAGTAGAAGGTCAATAGATGTTAGTTGAATAAATAAATAAATTGACAATTAGTGTGAATTACATAAGTATATATGAAATGTTATATCATTAATTTGGATATTTAAACCTGCAAAGTAGTAATCTACAATGCTTAAGTAACAGAATCACATAAGAAAAGTATAAAAACATCTATAGGATGTTAAGGAGAGGAAGAAGTCACCAGGAAAGGTACACGATGACCTTTGACTTTATATATATAGTATTCAACTTCTCAAAAGTAATAAAGAAGCAAATGTGACCTAGTGTTAAGATTTCATAAACCTGGGTAGTGAGTACATTATATAGTTCTCTAATTTTTTGATGCCTTCAAAGTATTTCATTTCCTTTTCCAAGAAGAGGAAAACATAGTAATCCATTCAGGTACTATTCAGAAAATATATAGAATCTAAAGATTTTAAAGAGTAAGACACATTGAATGATCACAAAATGTATTGCCTGAGGAATAGATTGCAGTGATTGGCAAGGATTAAAATCCACCTAAATTTATATAACCCTGAGGGTAAGAGATTTTTCCTGGGTCCTTATTTAACTGAATGCTTAGTAAAGATGAATAATGACTGAAGATGTTATTGATCTCGCCTAGAAAAAGCAGTTTGGTTATAGTTTTAGAGACAATTGTCCATGTTATTTAAAAAAACACATATACACGACAAATTTTTGATAATTTTTTTCTATGGGTCAGACTTATGCTAGTTACTAGGACTACAGAGCCCAATAAGATGAAAATGGGAAGAAAATCTGGCTTCAAAGAGTTCACAGTCTAGTGGTAAAGATGGACAAATAAAGAGTTATAAAACAATGTGCTATAATTGTGCCATGATAGTGATATGTGGGGTGCCTTGGGGGCAGAGAGCTGTGAGAATGAGCTTCCCACATGCCAATAGAGATCTGGGCTCACAGAGAAACCTTACCCAGAGCCATGCTGTCAGCAACTGTGTTCCAAAATCTACCATAATTATTAGTCCTCACTGCCAAATCCAGGGCCTCCCACTAGAATTTATTATACTCCAGGTTTTGCGAGTTTTTAAAAGTAATAGGGCATTTGTTAAACTCAACACATTCATAGGCAGTTTTTATACTTCAGTTTAAGTGCCACGTGCTAACTTATTCGGGTTCTTTTTTTTTTTCTGTGTTTCTAAAATATTCATGTTGAACCAAAAGCCAGGAGGTTAGCACCTTGTTTATCAGAACATGGGGCATTGAAAACCAAATGTATTATCTAAATAATCGACTGGTAAGAGATATGGAGGAAACCCTCTCTCAGGAGATAGTTCTAAAATGATTTTCTCCAACAAAAGTTATTTATAAAATTTGGTAGCCAATTTGTTAGATATTAGTGGCTCCCTTGTGATGCTCTAAGTTTACTTATGGGTAAAAGCAAGTGCAGCAACAGCTATAAAGGGGTCAATAGGCAAAGACACTAAATATATCCACCCAAAGGGTGACAATACACAGAAATAGTCTAAATATTAAAAGATCAACAGCAGGCTTTTGTTCATGGATTGCTATTGACAAATTTAATATTGTGCTTATATTTAACTAGCTATTATCCTCTTGAATTTTTATCCATCCTCAGAAAAGAGCACCATGGGGCAAAATCCTACTGATTGAGATAATCCATAGCTATGGCATTACCATTACTGCTCCAAGCCTTCAGGTCTCCTGCTGTCAGGTAAACAGATTTGACAAAAGTGAGGTGGCTTTTACATTGGAAACCATAACAGAAAAAACTTAAGGGTCATTTTTGGGAAGGAGTGCTACCTGTATTGCTTGGAAAGCTTAGTCAAAATGAGAAGTAACAAATTGCTATTCCCTGAACTTGGAAATTTATGAATGAATGTGTGAACCCAAAGTGTCTGAGACAGGTCTCAATTTTGCCATGGTTAAGGATGTGCAGGAGACACAGCCTCAGCAGGTCCTGATGACATGTGCCCAAGGTGGTGGGGCACAGCTTGGTGGTATACATTTTAGGGAGACATGAGACATCAATCAATTTGTAAGATGTACGTTGGTTGGGTCCAGAAAGGCAGGGCAATTCAAGCAGGGAGGGGTCTCTAGGTCATAGGTAGATAAGAGACAACCTTTTGCATTCTTTTGAGTCTCTGATTAGCTGAATGCACAATTTAATGTGAAAAGTGGGTAGAGGAATAGTCACTTATGCCCTAGTCTGGCTTAGTGAAACAAGAGGGCAGAGGAAGCCATCAGATGTGCATTTGTCTCACGTGAGCAAAGGAATGACTTTGAGTTCTGTCTGTCCCTTGTCTGCAAAGAATTTCCGTGTGGACAAATTGTGAGGGAGGTATGAAGCTTTTTAAAAATCTTTGTAGCTTTCTTATTTAGGAATAAAATGGGAGGCAGGTTTGGGGGTCCTGCGATTTATTTTCCTTTCACAAATGGTTTCTGCATTTAGAGATTTTTTATCTCAATTGTTGTAATGGTCAGCATTTCCCTTATTTTTAATCACAATGTTTTTCCTCCACTTAGGCCTAAAACCTGGAATTTGAGGGAAATAATGTTCCTCAATCCATGTTTTATTTAGGCAAATGACATGGTTAGGCTTTGTGTCCCCATCCAAACTCGTCTTGAATTGTGATCTCCACAATCCCCATAATCCCCACGTGTCAAGGGAGAGGCCAAGTGGAGGTAACTGAATCATGGGGATGGTTTCTCTCATGCTGTTCTCCTGATAGTGAGTGAGTTTTCCTGAGAGCTGATGGGCTCGTCCCCCTTCGCTCAGCAGTTCTCTCTCTCCTGCTGCCATGTGAGAAGGTCTGAGTTTGTTTCCCCTTCTGCCATGCTTGTAAGTTTCCTGAGGTCTCCCCAGCTGCATGAGTCAATAAAACCTCTTTCCTTTATAAAGTACCCAGTCTGGGGTAGTATCTTTATAGCAGTGTGAAAATGGACTAATACAGCAAATGATGCTATCATCTAAGAGGAAAGCTGACAAATCATAATGTTAACACTTGGAATCCAAGCCTATCCATGTTAGGCAGGAGGAGTTTTAGTAGTTGGTTGGTAAATTCCAGGGTAAATAAGGATCCATTTGCGAATATCCCTTATCTCTGCTAGTAAAAAGTAGAAAAGGTGTCATATTTCAAGTTTGTGTGCTAGAATAATTGCCTCATGTTTCTGGATTGGGTTTTAGCTAAAAGTTATGGAGAAAAATTTAGACCTTTGGCAGATAATATATATAGGAATAAAACCTCTACCCAATATCTAATCCGTTTCATCCTATACAGTTTATCTTACACACTATTGCCAGGATGGTCTTTTAGTATAACTCGCCTCATATTTCGGTCTCTGCTCTAAACCATTAAATAAGGCCTTACTACTTACAGAATAATGTCAAAATCCCTAAATATAGCATTGAAGGTCATTCATTGTCTGGCTTCATACTATCTCGCCATTCTTTCCTTCACTAACTTCTTAAACACCCTATTTTCTGTCTACTCTTGCTTCTTTGAATTTCCCTTAACAGTCTCTGCTTTTCTTACCTGAATAACTCTCTTTCTCTATCATAATATCTTTCTCTTCTTATGTACATACTTTAAAACCCAATTCAAACTTGTCTTCATAAACCTTTTCTGATCCTTCTGGTTAGATGTAATCCATCCAACTTTAAATTTTATATGTTTAGTCACATTATAGATTCTTCTATAATTGTTAGAAAATATACTTATATTGTTTTTCATCTCACAGATATTTCTTAAGCACCCACTATGTGCTAGGCAAAATGCTGGTGTTAGACTATGATAGTGAACAACTTCAGAGATCCTATATTTTAGTGGTACGGATAGACCAAAACATAGAAAAAGGGAGCGAGAGGAGAGAGAAGAAAAGAAGCAAATAAATAATGAAATTTTATTGTAAGAAATGCTGCAAAAAATCCCCCAACCAAACAAATTAGAACTATCACTGAGGCTGAGGAACTTTAGATACTTGGTCAAGGAAGGCCTCCCTGAGAAGATGAAATTGAAGGTAAGAGGTAGGGATCAGAAGGTACAGTTATGGAAGGAGCAGAGGAAGAGCGTTTCAAGCAGAGGCAAAGATATACAAAAGCCCAGGGGGAAGAAAGAGCACAAAAGCCCAGGAGGAGAAAAGAGCTTGGCACACCTGAGGAAATGAATGATGATTTTTGTCTAAAGCAAGGGGGAGGGAGATGTTTAGGGGCTTGGGGTCCACAGTAAGAAGTTTGGATTTTTTGTAAGTGCAATGGGAATCCATCTATAGGCTCTAGATGAAGAGGGACATTTCTGTTTTAAATATGGTAATATAAAAATAATGATCCCTGCCTTTCGAGGGGAAAACGGATTTTGAGATTGAGTAGAGTGGGGAAGATTCATTAGAAGGGTGTTGCAATAGTCCAGATATGGCATATTGTATTTATGGATAAACGACCAGATATTACCTTCCATCAAGTGGCTTTGATCATCCTTCCATGGGGAGGTGGAGTTGATATTCTCTCCACTTAAACTGAATAATGGCTTACGACTGCTCCAAACAGTAGAGTGGGGTAGACTTGATACTGTCACTTCATTGACTAGACAATAGAAAGGATACAACTTCCTCCTTGCTATCTCTCTTTGGGGGGCATTCATGCTAGGGGCAGTCAGCCACCATGCTGTAAGGAAGCGCAAATTATCTTGTGTGAAGAGGCCATTTGGAGGGACTCATGTGGAGAGACCCATATGAAAAGGAAGTGAGACCTCCAGCCCTCAGGCAGTGTCATTCTGCAGGCATGCAAGTGATTCTGCCTTCAGATAATCTCTGCCTTCAGTCTTCAGGTCTTCCAGCTAAAGCTTGGGCATCATGAACAAACACAAACTGTAGTACTCTGTCTGAATTCCTAATTCACAGAATCTGTGAGCACTTTTTTTAAAGGTTATTTCATGAAACTAACTTTTGGGGTGACTGTTTCTTAGAAATCAAAATGAAACGAGTGGTTATAGAGAAGGTGACAGAAGGCAGATCCATGATATATTTTGGAGTTAGAATCTAAAAGACTTGCAGAGAAAAGGGATGTAGAGAGTGAAGAAGAGGGCATAAAGGATGACTTTTAGATTTTTGGCTTCAGTAATATAGTAGATAGTAGCTCCATTTACTGGGATCAAGAAGACAAGAGGCTGCAGAGGACAGATTTGTAAGGAGCAAAGCTGATCTTTCTTGCTAGATTTTAAGCTTTTTGAGAGTAAGGAAGAGTTTATGTCCTTCATAGCACAAAGCACAGAGCCTTTTGAGTAGTAAGTACAATAAATATCTCCTAAATTGAACTGTGAAGAAACAACTGCCACGACTGCCCCAGTGAGATCATTGCTTCTGAAAGCATTTATCTACAATATATATGGATAGAAATGAAGATGCATTTTTAATATTTGCATAAAGGGAATTGACATATTACATCAATTAATCACACTTGGCAAGGGAAGGATACATAAATTAACTTGCTGTCTTTTAGACATTGGCTTGCATACTGCAAAGTGATACAAGGAACTGGAAAATGTATAGTTAATTTGGCTCTTGGAGACATGTATGTATTAAAACTAGTCATATCAGTCACAAAATGAAGAATTATCATTCCACATTGTTGTGTAAACAAAACCTCCATTTTTTTTTCTTTGCTTATGGATAATTCTAGCTTGTGTTGCATTGACCTTGGCCTTTTGTTTGCAGCATGGTTGCTTAGATGTATATTGGCTATAGCTTCTTTATAAAGTGCCAAATTGAATATATTTGCTCCAGAGTTTTTGGGAAATTTCCTGATAGATCCAGGACTTCAAATATTCACAGTGTCAGAGTTACCATAGCTGCAGTGGCAGAAGGGCCTCTCTGCAGGGAACTCTCCAGAATAACACCTAAGTGGCTGCTAAGTCCTTCCCAGTTCTTTTAGTTACTGCAGCCTCCAAGGGGCAAAGCCATTTTATCTTGGTGTTTGACACTGTGCTTTATGCAAACTTGCCCACTTTGTAAACGCCTTCACAGAGTCTGGTTTGCCTTTTCTTTCTGGCACTTCAGTTAAGAATTTATTTCTCTTAAAATATTTGCCAATTTCATTTATATTCATAGGGCAAATATGAACTCTTGAGACATCTCCTCTGGCCACATTATTGGCCTCTGTTTCTGATGGGGTGAGGAATGCTGTGCTTTGGATGCAATAGCGCATGCCTGAGTGAGGAGAGGCAAATGCTTTGCAAATATACCTCTGGGCTTTGCCACTGAGTACAGAGACACTCTAAACTATCCCAGAGAAAAGGTTCAGCTCTTCAATGATAAAGATGCTTATGACAAAGATGTCCCTCTTTTAGTGTTTGTTGTTGTTGGCAAGGGAAGTTAATGCAATCAACTCATTTGGTTTGGCTTTTAAAAAGTGATGGTCCTGGGTAAGACATTAATGTTTATCCCTTATTAAATGCTGATTCTAATTAAACAAACTCTCTGCCTTGAACAAGAACATTGATTTTCTGTCTAAGATTTTCGTCAATAAAATCGTGGTGATTAGTGAGGTTGAAGTTAGTTATTAAGTCTTAATATATAGTTGTAGCTTAACTGCCATTATTTTTCAAATAATGTTCAATGACCCATCAGGTTTCTTGAGGTCTTTGGAGATTTTACCATTCCTCTATCAGGTTCTCAGGATTATGAGGTACTCCAGCGAGCAAGAGCTGGTGGCCAAGTAGGTTTTTATTTTCAACAATGGGAGGAGTTTTCATAAAGGATTGAGCAATCCTTCACCTCTTGGCCTTTGGGGCATTCCTTGGCCAGTGAATGTAGCACTCACAGTGTTTTTTCCTTCTTTTCTTACTTTCTTCATGGTGGAAACCTGGTAAAAACTTGAGTGGAGAAGGGAGAGATGAAACCTGTAGCAGCCACATGAGGTACTTGGCTGTCTTGGTGTTACTTCCAACCCCTTTTACTCATCAATGCCACCTTTCAGCTTCTGTAGCCTAGCAACTGGGGGATTCATATAATAAGGACATTGATTTCTTTTTTTTCTTTTGAAATAGGATCTTGCTCTGTCACTCAGGCTGGAGTGCAGTGGTGCGATCCTGGCTCACTGCAGCCTTGACCTCCCAGGGCTCAAGCGATTTTCCTACCTCAGCACTCCAAGTAGCTGGGACTACAAGCACATGCCACCGTGTCCTGCTAATTTTTTTAAAAGAAATTTGCAGAGATAAGGTCTTCTTCTGTTTCCTAGGCCGAAGACATTGATTTTAAACATCTATTTTAAATTTCAAAAACAAAATTTTTTCATTGTAGACATTTGAAATGATACCAAAGTATACATAGATTTAATGTATATATAGATTTTCCCCATCACAACACCTCTACTCTTTCTGCTCCTACTTGGGCTAGTCACTTTTATCAGTTTGATATGTATCTTTCCAGTGATCCAGTGGAGCCTTTTAAAATACATACATCCATCTTTATGCACATGTGCACATGTATCATATAGACTCATATATGGCTGCATTGTTATTATCTTGGGGGGTCAAAATTGGATTGTGCAGTACAGAGTATGTCTAGCTAGCTTTTTACCCAGTAATGTATATCATGGACATGCTGTGTGTCAGTAATGTTCCATACTAGGCTATATCAAAAGATAGTTAAAGAAAACTAGGTTTTTTGTTAAACAAACTAATCAGTATCTAAAATTGTTATTCCCTTGCACTAACTCCATTGGAATGTGAATCATTTGCATTCTCAATGTGCAACCTTTCTAAAATATACATTTTTTTTCATTTTTTTTTTTTTTAGAATAGTTTCACTCTTTCTCATCTGTTTTTAGAGCCAGCTTAGAAAATCCATCTCTTTGCTTTGGGATCTCAGAGCAAATGGGGCATATGTTTTTGGTATTATGTATATAGTAGTTAAAAAAAGACAGCCCATTGTGGAAAGTGGAATTCTGTTGTAGCCCTCAAGATTCCCGCCCTTAGTACACACAACTGCATAATCCTCTCACCTGGAGTGTGAGTGATTTGTGATTATGATAGAATTTCAATCTAGGGATTAGATTATGTTATATGGGAAAGATGTAACTGGTCCCTAACCAGTTAATTTTAGATTAATCAAAAGGGAAATTATCTCGGGTAAGCCTGAAACAATCAAATAGGTCATTTAAATCTCAGTCTAGAGGTCAGAGAGAGAAGATGTCACACAGATTCAAAACTGTTTGTGTTCTCCTATTGGCCTTGACTGAGCAAACTGCCCCGTTGTAGAGAGGACAATACAGCAGGGGATGTCAAGCAGCCTGCAAGCTGAGAGCAAATTCTAGATGACAGCCAGCAAAAATGGTGGGACCTCAGTCATATGCCCTGAAGGAACTGAATTGAGCCAACAGCCAGTGAGCTTGGAAGAAGACCTAGAGCTGAGATTGTTTGTAGTCCTGGCCAACATCTCGATTTCAGCTTGGTGAGATGCAGAGAAGATTCAGCTAACTCATTCAAGCTTTGACCTACAAGAACTGTGAGATAATAAATTCGTATTATTTTAAGTTCCAAGTGTAGTGGGTTGAATTGTGGCTGCCAAAAATATGTCTACTTGACCCTCAGAATCTGATCTTATTCAGAAATTGGGTCTTTGCCTGTAATTAAGGTAAGGATCTCAAGATGAGATGATCCTGAATGAGTGTGGGCAGAGAAGTTGGTAACACAGAGGAACAGAAAGAAGAAGCCTTTGTGAAGGAGGAGGCAGGGAATGGAGCTATGCAGCCCTAAGCCAAGGAGCAGCAAGGGCTGCTGGCAGTCACCAGAAACTGGAGACAATCATGGAATGGTTTCTCCTGCAGAATCTCCAAAGGGAAGCAACTCTACTGACACCTTGGTTTGGAATTTCTGTCTTCTGGAAGTATGAGAAAATGAATTTCTATTGTTTTAAGCTTTTGTGGTAATTTAAGTTTGTGGTAGTTTGTTATACATAAATAGAAAAGTAATACACAATATTAAAATGCTAGATTTTGTTCCCTCTTTATCAAGACCACATATGCATCTCACATGGCAATAACCGGCTAGGGACGCAACCCTTGCTGTTTCCCTGGGTATGAGTGCTCTGGTCTTTTCCATGGGCCACAAGACTCTTGCAATGTTGCAAGCACTTATACCTGGCCTGCTTCTTTATCTGCCTGGCCCTTATAGGCATTTGCAGTTTGACCTTTGCTTTGCAGCTTCACATTTTTTAAACCTCAAAAAATATAATGCATTTATTAGCACTTGATTTCTTCTCAGGATTGAAAACACTCCCCAGCAGCATTGAAGATACTCAGAAGAGAACTCTGTAGATGATAAAGAGAATTCCAAGGTAGTTCCCACCGTGTTGTGCAGAGCAACCTTTTCAGAGCAGCCACGGCCAAGCCCACCCTGCACTGTCCATGAGATAAGGTGGCTCTTTGCACTATAGACTTACTTATTTTTCAGTACAGAATGCTAACAGTTTTCTAAAACTTCAATTACTGTTTCCTGCCCTTAAGCTATCATACCAGAACAGAATATACAGTAATCCTAATTTTAGTGGAGACTGAACTTGCCAAAGACAAACTGATCTTTCAAAGATACCTTCTGGGTGAATCCACTTTGAGTTAGGTTCACAGTTCCTATTCTGCAGTCTGCTGAGTCTAGTTTCTCCCTTTCACACCTGGGTCGATGACAAGATGCAAAATACCCCCTCTGTTTCTGCAGAATGGGTTTCCCCTTTTGAAAATGATTCCTGGCTGCAGCATATGCTGAGCCTCAGGGTCTCCATTTCTTCCTGCCTCCAACAGTAGAGTGCAACTTACACCTGTCACTCACTCAAAAGGGCAAAAACTCACCCATGGTTTCAATACTTATTTTTCTGCCAATAGAGAGCATCATTTACTAAAACAGTTAAAGAGAAACATCAAACACATTTTCAATGCTGAAAAGTGTTTTCAAGTCCTCTTAAGGGTGAACTAACTAGTATAGTGGAAAACCAACATTTTTGAGGAGTACAAAGTTCTGAGGGAAAATGATGATATTTAGTAATTATGATAGGGAAGAGAATTCTTTTTAGTTCGAATTTTAAACTGAGTGGAGAATAAAAGCTGAGCCACTGTCACTTAGGGACGTATGACCATCCAAAAGTTGTGTTTTGATGGTAGCTGTGATTGAATTTCAATAAGAATTCCAACTTCGAGTTCACTGCTTCGAATACTCTTACTGTTTGCTACTAATCCAGCATTGGAGGGTGGGCAAGCCTATGTCTGGCAAACAAGACATTGCGGTTTTTCCCAAGTCCCCTGCAGCTTGTTGTAAGTAGGTTTCTCTCATGATCAACAGTAACTGTTCAATAACTATTGAGTGTTCTCTGGGTGCCTAGATTTGTGTGAAGGCATTTCATTTGTAAGATTGATTTTGTCACTTATTTCATTTTTCTTAAGGAAAAGGAATCTCTGCTATTATTCTTCACAAAATACAAATAATTATACTTAACTTACTGTCTTCTCAATTTGAGCTGGAAAAGGAATAGAAATATATATTACACCATCTCCCAAATAATCCATCCTAAAATATGTCACCTTAAACTCACTATATTTCCGAGCTGCTTGGCTCTTCTGTTAGGGCCATTGAATAAACTGGTCTTCTTTGTCCTTGTGTCTGTCTTTTAAAAGTTTCAGATTTCATATCCACTTTGAACTTGCAGCTTTCTTAACGGGATTACAGACAAAGGGTCAGGCCTAAGAGCAGCAGAGTGCAGACAGGTGAGGATGTTGGAGACAGAGCTTTAAATGGAAATGAAAGTAATAAATTTGTCAAATAAATTTGACACATGTACTGGACAAAGACATCCAGTTTTAAAGCTTTTCAGAGGACTTCTGTGTAATGCCCATGGTATGTCAGTTTGTTGACAAAGAAAACAGGAAGTAAAATATTTGTGAGGTTTGTTAGGAGAGCGGCTAAGGCTTCTCACCTCAAGACAACAGCAAAATTCAATCGTGTTGTGATGCAGAAGAGTTGGGTATTATTTTCTTTCCCTTTTTCACTTATTTTAGAAATTTCATTCATTCTGTCAATTGAGAAAGGGAGGTATAAAATATTCAATTTGGAAAATCTTAGAAGTATGTTCTAAAATTTTTACTTTAAAATTTTACAGGTTTGGCTATGGACTAAAGACAAGTTTAAACAGTCTCCTGTTCTAACCCTTTCTGTATTCGAATTTGCTGCATTATCTTGACTATTTGGAATTTTATTTATTCATCATTCAAAAGTAAAAGCAAACAATGCAGTGAACAAGGAATCATTTTCTTTTGTGGGTGTTTCATTTTTGGCTTCTTAGAACAGTACTGGGGCCAATACTAATTAGTTGTCATTGTTTGTTTTCGTTCTCCACCAAGGTGGGTGGATGGAAGACCAGCTTTCATGTTTCTGTTTTTATTTATTATTTTACTTTTCCTTAGGTTGAAAAACCCTGTCTTTTCTGTTTTACTCATTGTGACAAAACTGTGCTTAATTAAACATAAGATTTTACAGATGCTTCAACAATTTCTTTTTGTACAAAAGCACCTATCTTCCTGAAAGAAGGGAAGCTTTTTCTTCCAACTTTCTTTCTTCATTTAAAGAAAATAAAAACAACTGGTGATGTTTCTTCCATCCACATGTGTAAGTAGCAGGAGGCATGAATATATGCTACAGTACAAATTTAAATTTGATTTATTTAGAAGTCTCATGAACACAAAGAAAAATTAATCCAATAGGATATTATACAAAATAATATTCCATTATACATATATAATAGCTATTTATGTTAATGGAAAAATACTTATATTGAAGATAGTGGAGAAATACTTAAATTCTTTTGACAGTAGTGTCAAGTCATCTGATGACATTAAACATTGGTGTAAGAAAATGTTGAAAATAATTTTATTTAATGAAGATCTATGTTTTACACCTTGCTGGCAGCATTTTCTTTTAATATTGAAATTTTAAAAGAAGAGTTTTACATGCCACTCCAATGAGTAAAAATACCCTTAACTTATCCCCAGAGCTTTCACGTCCATGGTCCTTCATGATTCTCTCTGCCTCCCTCTCCAGTCAAATCTCCCTCTACCACACCACATGTGTCCTGTACTCCAGATATCATGCAGATTGCCATCCATTTATTACTCCCTCCCCCTCCTCTCCTCCACTTCTTTCTCTTCTTCTTGTGTTATTGGATTCAAATTTTCTATACTTGTCATATCCTTTACTGCTTGAAGATGCTTTTTGTTAAATGTAGCCTTACAATTTTATGATTTGCAAATAGCAAAAAGCAAATGACTTTTTAATTCGTTTATTTTACATATACATTGTGGTTAACTACAACTGGAAAATTTGGGTATTGAGTTCTGATGGGAGGGACTGACAGGCTACTCTAGAGTTTGTGAGCAGCTCATAATGAGGACACTGTTAAGCTAGATTGGAAAAATTCCTATGTGGAGATATGGGCCCAATATTCTACCAGTGAAACCCATTCCAACGTGTACAGTAAACCACTCTTGCAGTAGAATTAGGTTCATGTAGGTTTATTTGTAAGTAAATACCTGACAATGACCATTTCAACTGATGACACAGATAAAATGCCCAGACACAATGTCACAACATCATCTCAAAAAGAAAAAATGAGAAAAGCCACGTGTCTCCTTTATAGTCTATGCAAATGGTACTCAAAACCAACCAACCAACGAACCAGAAATGTATCCATGTATCATGTGGGCTCCCTACCTTGGCCTGGCAAGATGATTATTGAAGACTGGTGAAGGCTGTGCACATGAGAAGCAGGACATTATCTCCTTGCTTTTATCGGGGGGAGGGCACAGAAAATGCCTTCCAGCTTTCAAATTGCATTATAATGTTTCAGGCCACTCTACTTTCAATGTACAGTCCCTTCTGTCCAGAGTGTCCCTTTCCATTTCTTCTTCTCAAATTCTACTTATCTTTCAAGTGGCAAATCTAGCATCATCTCCCGCAGGAAACGTTCTCTGGACTCTCCACAATCATTAGTATGACTTCTCTCATCTCAGGCAGCAAACTGCATGAACATTTGTCATAGGAATTACTGGCTGCTACAATTTTGATTTACTGTGTCTCTTTTGGACCATGAGCTATTCTGGGGAGAAGACCTTTCTTTTTTCCAGCTTTGTATCTATTATACCTAGCAGAGAGCCTTTCATAGAGGGGTATTAATATGAATTGGTTGAATGAATGAAACTGCTAATGCTTTGGACTTATTTAATTATAAACACTAGTTGGCCAAAGAAGCTAATCAATATAATGAGATGAAGTTCATGGCATTTTATCTTAAAATAACTCTAATCTCAGAAGTCCATTTAAATTACACATTTCAAATTAAAATAGTGGAATTAATTTCTCCCCTTTTCATTTACAAATTCTATACTGAATAACCATATCATTGAGTAGAATTAAGAGAAATACTAGTTCCCATGTTTTTGACTTAATGAACTTATTTTTTTGTAGTCATTTCTGATATTATAACCTCATATTCTGGCCAATTATTTATTTTTATTATTATTATTATTTTTGAGATGAAGTCTAGCTCTGTTGCCCAGGCTGGTGTGTAGTGGCACAATCTCGGCTCACTGTAACTTCTGCCTCCTGGGTTCAAGCAATTATCCTGTCCCAGCCTCTTGAGTAGCTGGGACTACAGGTGCATGCCACCACACCCAGCTAATTTTTGTATTTTTAGTAGAGATGGGGTTTCACCGTATTGGTCAGGCTGGTCTCGAACTCCTGACCTCAGGTGATCCACTCGCCTATATTTATGGATAAATCACTATGTGCCAAACCCTCCCTGGTGAAGCACTGAAGATATATAGCAGTTAACAAAACAACATCCCTGCTCGCATAGAACTTACATTCTAAGGGAGAAGACACATAATGAACCAAACACATACATGTATAGACAGACAGAGACTCTCCTTTTAAGGAAATGTGTTTTATGGACTTTGGGTTTTATTGGGAACTATTAAGAAGCAGCTATCATTTAGCAGAAGCAGCTACTAAAATACTGAAACATCTAATTCAGACCACAGACTCCTGTTTGCTCCTCTTGGGGATGCTAAACTACAGAATTTGGGAGAGTCATCATGACCAGAAAGACTGAGCCTTCTTTTTCTATGAGAAAACAAACATGGATGTTTTGAATTCTTTACTATAAAATAGACTGAGTGTGGTTCTGAATATGGTCACAAAATTGTTTGGCTCTGTGAATCCACGGCACTATAAAATTAAGCTTTCTGGTAAAAGAACTGTTTCTTTAACCTTAAAAATGGTGGGGGCTGTATTTTTTTCCACCATCATAGCCCCTTTTCTTCCCACCCCTTTCTTTGGTGCTCTTGGCAATAAGCCCTTTTACTACACAGGTTTTCCAGCAGGTAGTATCTATTATTTTTAGCTTAGTTAATGGCTTACTTACAAACCAGTGAGTCTAAATTATGAAAAATGAGGAATGACTCACATTCATTAAAATGAATTCTGATACATTTGGCTACTCGCATGAAACAGAGGTACATAATGAGGCGACCGGAGGACACACCAATCATTAATCCATGAGGTGGCAGTGATGCCAAGCAGAGACAGGCAGACATTTCTCTTAGGTCTCATGTGGGCAAAGTAATTATTTCTTTAAAAGATCTGCAGTTTGTGAACATTTGTTACCCTTGGAGGAATCTCCCTACAGAACTTAGTAAAAGAAAATTCTTAAAGGAATTAATCCAGACGCAGGAGATATTATGGTTTACAGTATCCATTTTATTCTCCAGTTTCTGTTAGATGTCACTTAACCCCTGCTGATTCAGCAGTTCTTTCCATTTATTTGGATTCTAGCAGGAGAGCTGCCTGGGCATCACTGGGCAAGGGCTGAGGACAGCAGTGAGATAGTTTGGGACTTGCTTCTGCCCACAAATTTGGATTGTCAGATATTCTTGCTCATTTACTTCATGGAATGGAAACAACCACCACCAACTTTCTCTTTCTCTCTCTACTCTCTCTACTCTCTCTCTCTCTCTGTCTCTTCCCACTTCTGTTTTGCAGAGGGGTGTGTTATTTGGAAAAGTTCTCTCAACAGAACCCATGTTATTATTCATCAGGCCATTTCCCCAAAATACCTTCTCTGCACAATCCAATCTCAAAGCAAAACAGAATAACATTAGCAGATTAAGTCAGACTATTGATTTAACTGAATATTTTCAGACCTAATTGGTTTATCTTCTAAATAAATTAAAGGCCAAAATAGTTGATATGGTTACATGCGTAAGGAAAATCATAGATAGGGACCAGATGTAATTATCTTTTCAAAACAACTATGTTTTGGAAGAATGTGGGTTTACTGAGGTGGCTGGGACACCGAAAGATGAGGTGTATTAGTCCATTTTCACACTGCTGATGAAGACATACCTGAGCTTGGACAATTTACAAACGATAGAGGTTTAATTGGACTTACAGTTCCACATGGCTGGGAAACTTCACGATCATGGTGGAAGGCAAGGAGGAGTAAGTCACATCTTACGTGGACGGCAGCAGGCAAAGAGAGAGATTGGACCGGGAAACTCCCCCTTGTGATACCATCAGATCTTGTTTGACTTATTCACTATCATGAGAACAGCACTGGAAAGACCTGCTCCTCTGATTCAATTACCTCCCACCAGGTCCCTCCCACAACGCATGGGAATTCAAGATGAGATTTGTGTGGGGACACAGCCAAACCATATCGTTAAGAGATTGTGCTATTATATTCAGAATTTCAGTTATGTTTTGGCTTCCAGTGGAAATATCTAAATAATTCAAACAGTCCGTGATTCAAGACAAACTTTATTCATCCTCTGAAGCACAAGCTTCTGAAATTCAAAATATAAAGAACAATATATATGAAGAAATTATACCTCTATCTCTATCTATCATCTATCTATCTATCTATCTATCTATCTATCTATCTATCTATCTCTGTTCATAAGAAATTCCAACAAGTGATTTCTATCCACTATTTTTCTGGGCCATCCAAATTCATATATGTGTGATAGTTGACATTGAATACTGACTGATTTGAATAACTTATTAAAGAAAAAACCTGCTTAGGCAGTATAACCTTTAATCCATATATTGTTTCATTTATGTGCAAAAATGAGGAAGTTAAAACATTTATTAGAATTTTCATTTAAGGATCCAATAGCACAAATAGACATAAGGGTATATATTAATTAACATTTATCTGCATTAATTACTCTAGCCATCAATTCTTCCACTTTTTTAGGATGCCCTCTCTCACCACTCCTATTCAACATAGTGTTGGAAGTTCTGGCTAGGGCAATTAGGCAAGAGAAAGAAATCAAGGGTATTCAGTTAGGAAAAGAAGAAGTCAAATTGTCCCTGTTTGCAGATGACATGATTGTATATTTAGAAAACCCCATTGTCTCAGCCCATAATCTCCTTAAGCTGATAAGCAACTTCAGCAAAGTCTCAGGATACAAAATTAATGTGCAAAAATCACAAGCATTCTTATACACCAGTAACAGACAAACAGAGAGCCAAATCAGGAATGAACTTCCATTCACAATTGCTTCAAAGAGAATAAAATACCTAGGAATCCAACTTACAAGGGATGTAAAGGACCTCTTCAAGGAGAACTACAAATCACTGCTCAGTGAAATAAAAGAGGACACAAACAAATGGAAGAACATACCATGCTCATGGATAGGAAGAATCAATATCGTGAAAATGGCCATACTGCCCAAGGTAATTTATAGATTCAATGCCATCCCCATCAAGCTCCCAATGAGTTTCTTCACAGAATTGGAAAAAACTGCTTTAAAGTTCATATGGAACCAAAAAAGAGCCCGCATCTCCAAGACAATCCTAAGTCAAAAGAACAAAGCTGGAGGCATCACACTACCTGACTTCAAACTCTACTACAAGGCTACAGTAACCAAAACAGCATGGTACTGGTACCAAAACAGAGATATAGACCAATGGAACAGAACAGAGTCCTCAGAAATAATACAACACATCTACAGCCATCTGATCTTTGACAAACCTGAGAGAAACAAGAAATGGGGAAAGGATTCCCTATTTAATAAATGGTGCTGGGAAAATTGGCTAGCCATAAGTAGAAAGCTGAAACTGGATCCTTTCTTTACTCCTTATACGAAAATTAATTCAAGATGGATTAGAGACTTAAATGTTAGACCTAATACCATAAAAATCCTAGAGGAAAACCTAGGTAGTACCATTCAGGACATAGGCATGGGCAAAGACTTCATGTCTAAAACACCAAAAGCAACGGCAGCAAAAGCCAAAATTGACAAATCGGATCTCATTAAACTAAAGAGCTTCTGCACAGCAAAAGAAACTACCATCAGAGTGAACAGGCAACCTACAGAATGGGAGAAAATTTTTGCAATCTACTCATCTGACAAAGGGCTAATATCCAGAACCTACAAAGAACTCAAACAAATTTACAAGAAAAAAACAAACAACCCCATCAAAAAGTGGGCAAAGGATATGAACAGACATTTCTCAAAAGAAGACATTCATACAGCCAACAGACACATGAAAAAATGCTCATCATCACTGGCCATCAGAGAAATGCAAATCAAAATCACAATGAGATACCATCTCACGCCAGTTAGAATGGCGATCATTAAAAAGTCAAGAAACAACAGGTGCTGGAGAGGATGTGGAGAAATAGGAACACTTTTACACTGTTGATGGGATTGTAAACTAGTTCAACCATTATGGAAAACAGTATGGCAATTCCTTAAGGATCTAGAACTAGATGTACCATATGACCCAGCCTTCCCATTACTGGGTATATACCCAAAGGATTATAAATTATGCTGCTATAAAGACACATGCACACGCATGTTTATTGCAGCACTATTCACAATAGCAAAGACTTGGAATCAACCCAAATGTCCATCAGTGACAGATTGGATTAAGAAAATGTGGCACATATACACCATGGAATACTATGCAGCCATCAAAAAGGATGAGTTTGTGTCCTTTGTAGGGACATGGATGCAGCTGGAAACCATCATTCTTAGCAAACTATCACAAGAACAGAAAACCAAACACCGCATGTTCTCACTCATAGGTGGGAACTGAACAATGAGATCACTTGGACTCAGGAAGGGGAACATCACACACCGGGGCCTATCATGGGGAGGGGGGAGGGGGGAGGGATTGCATTGGGAGTTATACCTGATGTAAATGACGAGTTGATGGGTGCAGCACAGCAACATGGCACAAGTATACATATGTAACAAACCTGCACGTTATGCACATGTACCCTACAACTTAAAGTATAATAATAATAAATAAATTTAAAAAAAAAAAACATTTATCTGCATTTAGAAAGTCTTTAAGTGCTGGAGACTTTGTACTTGATCTACACAAAAAATGCAGTTGTCAAAAATTAGTGGCTTGTTTTCACTGCATAACTGTGTCTAGAGGATCTTTCATATTTAAGTAGACTAGCTGCAAAGGGAAGCAAAAGCTTAGTTAATTCCCAGTGTCAATAAATTACCTCTTACCTCCTTCATTTTCAACTCCCTTCCGTCTAACCGGCGGATAGAGGGTTAAAGTGGCCTTTTATTTTTCTTCTATTGAATGTAGCATAGATTCAAATCTGCAACTACTCAATAATGTGAAATCCTAAAACTGATCTCCTTTCACACATTTGCAAATCACTTCCGTGTTTTCAACTAAATGAAATTCTACTGAGTGGTTTACTGTGTACAAAACTTCGTAAGAAAGAGAGAACCTAAATATTGTAAAATCACATGTCTGGTAAATCAAGGAGTTACAAACATGGACCCCTTCCTTCCTGATATCTTCCTTTTCTTCCGTTCTCCTTGCCAACTTCTCAAGACTCGCTGAGGAAATATAAATGAAGAGATTTTGATTTGGATTGAATTTGCTTCTTATTGGCAGCCCATTGGGGCAAGTCATTGTTCTTTACTAACCAAGAAGTTAAGCACATCAGAGATATCTCAAAGGATAATGGCTTAGATAATGGCAAGTCAAAAGCAAAGATAGTGGTAGCATCCAGGGTGGCTCAGTGGAGAAGTTAGGCTCCCTCTTCATCGCTATAATTCCCTCTTCCTTGACCGTTTTTCTTCCTCGACCATTTTTCTTCCTCATATCATGTAAAGTACTATCTCTAGAAGCTCCAGACTCCCCCTCCCAATCAACTTTACCCTGCACAGAAATATTGGACCTGACATTGGACCTAGAAAGTTCCCATCTCTGATACTGTGAATGAACATAATGAGGACAAATTAGAGTTTTGTTTGAATTGAATGAATAAAGCATTCGATAATGTATTAGCCATGCTTGAGGATGCAGCAAGGAATCTCGTCTCTGCCATTAAAATATGCATTGTATATCTGAGAAATGTTTCTTCTCAGTGGGCCATGTTGACACATAAATGTGCTTTTGAAATCTACATGCAAAAATAATCATGATGTGGACTGATAAGAATTCTTTTTTTTTTTTTTTTTTTTTTTTTTGAGACGGAGTCTCGCTCTGTCGCCCAGGCTGGAGTGCAGTGGCCGGATCTCAGCTCACTGCAAGCTCCGCCTCCCGGGTTCACGCCATTCTCCTGCCTCAGCCTCCCGAGTAGCTGGGACTACAGGCGCCCACAACCGCGCCCGGCTAATTTTTTGTATTTTTAGTAGAGACGGGGTTTCACCGTGGTCTCGATCTCCTGACCTTGTGATCCGCCCGCCTCGGCCTCCCAAAGTGCTGGGATTACAGGCGTGAGCCACCGCGCCCAGCCGACTGATAAGAATTCTGAAGACCACTGAGGCTACATATTAATCTGGGAAACTCTGCCCACAGTCAAAGATTTTCACTAGAAACTCAAAACTTAAATTCTGTATTATTTTTTTTCCTGAAATCATACAAATGTTCTATCCAATAATCAGGCAAGAAAACAAAGGGATTCAATCAGAATTCAGTGGGACACTAAGAAAGTAGTAGTCAGAATTTGACACTTCATGTAAATCAAGTTCAAAACCAAACAGGAAAAAAGGTTCTTTCTAAGTATCACTGTATGTTTAAGTATAAATCTGCATTCATATGGATATGTAACTGCGATTTTTTTTTCTCCTTACTGCATCAACTCTGTTAAGCTGGAACCATGTTTTCCTGAATTCTTTTGCTTGTATAAATTCAGTTTAGGGTTGGCCACAGGAGAAATTTGTGTGAGATTTGGAAGTAGACTTTATGCCCTATTTGTCTGTGTGGACTCCAGGTACCATAGCAGATCACATCTTCCCCCGATCTCCTGGCTCGCCAGATTGTCACTGGGAAGCAGCGGGGTTTGCAGCTCCCCCAGCTCTTGCCTGGTTGATCTCCTCCTGCAGCTCTTCAATTTCTGGACCAGACGCATGAAAGACTTGTGGCAAAGTATACCAGCTTCTTCACTGGGTAACCCGCATTGTCAAATCCCTTGCCGGGAAAACCTACATTGGTCTACCCTGTGATAATTGCCTGTTTGGGGACTGTGGATCCTCTTCAGAACCTGCCTCCACCATCTCTTATTGCTTCTAGGCCTTCAATTAAAATCCAGTCTTGGCAAGGCTCCAGGGGTATCTGTAAAGGCAAAAAAATAAAATATTTACCTATATCAACAAACAAAGTTATTATCCAATTTATATCACCACACCTGGAAACATGCATGAGAATGGATCCTAAGGGTGTTAGATAAGGATCGAAGACCATATTAGGCTGAATTTGCTGATATGGGTGCACTTAAAAGAGATTGTAGATTCAGTATGTTAGCAGCTGGGAATGACTCTAATAGTCATCTTGGTTAGATGAGTGAACTTCCTTGGTACTCTGGAGATGGTGGTACTCATCCAAGGTTGGAATACTGAAGAGGACCTGCTCATTCACCTTCCTACTATGTCTGGAGGACATTCTCTCACTCAGGCTTTGCAGCACACATTTGTGAGGGAGCTCCAGGGTGGGTATTCCTAGCAGTCGAGAAATATCAGTGGATACTACTGCAACTTGACTCTAAATTCAGAGGGGCTGATGTGATCCTGTGGTGACAGGGACCAAGTTGTGGCACTTAATGGATGGAGACAGAGTGGTTTGGCCCACAGAGATCTTTGAGTTGGCCAATAGAGTATCACTAAAACAGAAATAGGTTGGCAGACTTTTAAAATATTTGATATATATATGGCAACAATTTTTTCTGGTGGATAGAAGTCTAACTTTAATCATTAGAATGATCCTGCATCTCAGCCACCTCCAGAATCAAGCTGATTTATAGACCTAGAGCCCCTGAATGAAGGGGAGGCCAGGACATGAATGAGGAAGCATCCTGCCCTACAGCCAAAAATTTACACTGTAAACGTTCTTCCCCAGCTTTGCTCTGAAGGGACACGTGGCCGTTTCTCAGAAGAATTATTGGTCCTTGGCTCTGATCTTAATTTTTGGAGACACAGAATATCACTGTGGTCCACTAGTCAGAGTAAAGACCAAATGATGTTAGGTGAACACTTCTTTCCTCTCACAGGACTGCTTTCCTCTCACAGTGGCTCCAGGAGGCCCCCAAACCTACACTGGGGTAATTTATTCACTTAGAAATACATAGAATAATAGACTCAACTATTGGCAGAATCCTGACATTGATTCCATAACCCGTGCAGTCAGGGCTATTATGATAGAACAGACCAAGACCAAGCGAAAGTCACTGGAAGTGACTCTACCTACCCAAATGGTAAACCAAAAGCAAACGGCTTTCTAGAGAAATTCCATAAATTATTGCCAATATCAAAGGCTTGAAAAATACAGGGTTGGGGATCTCTACTTAACGTGCCTATTTGGCCAGTGCAGAGGACCAATATTGCAGTATGTAGTGAGTGACTACAACCTTAAAAAGGTAGTGACTCCAATTCCAGCTGCTATTTCAGATGTATTTTCTTTCTGGAGAAAAAATCGGTGCTGGGAAGGCATACAGCTAATGTTCTGACAAATACTTTTTCTTCTATGCCATTTAGCAAAGATCTCAGGAACAGTTTGCTTTCAGTTGAAAGGGCTACAATATATCTTCACTGTCCTACCTCAAGGCTATACTAACTCGTGAGCCCTGAGTCATAATGTGGTCCACAGGGGGCTTAATTGCCTCACAATTCCAAAGAACATCATGGTAGGCCATCACCTTGTTGATGTCATGCTCATTGAACTTGTGAGCAGAAGTAGAAGCTACTCTAGATAATGAAATAAGACAGATGCATGTCAAGTAGTGGGAAATAGATCCCACAAAAATTAGGATCTGCCATCCCTAGAAATGTCTAGAGAAACAGTGGACTGAAGATTTTGGGATATCTCTTCCAAAGTTAAAAATAACAGTTGCTGTGTCTTACATTTCCTACCACTAAAAAAAAGGGACATACCTACAGGGGGATTTTGGAGACATCATATGCCTCATTTGGGTGTGCTTCTTACATTCATTTATGAAATAACTTCGAAAGGACGCCAGCTTTCTGTGTAGATCCTAGCACAAGAGACATCTCTGCAACAGATCAAGGCTGATGTGCAAGCTGCTGTACCACTTGGGCCCTGGGACTTATCAGATCTTATGGTGCTTGAAGTGTCCATGGGCAACTGGATGATGTTAAGAGCCAATAGCATGCACTTACGGGTAAATAACTGTGGAGACTCTTATCATTTTACAATAAGGCTATACCATCTTCTGCAGATATCAATTCTTGTTTTAAGAAATAGTTTCTGGTCTGTTACTGGGAACTAGTAAAGATTAAATGCTAGCCCATTAGTCATCAATTTTCTGTGCCACCTGAGGTACCCAACATGAACTAGGTGTTGTCTGATCAAAACCGTGAAGTTGGGTATGCACAGCAACATTCCCTCATCAAATGGAAGTGGTTAGTATAAGATCCAACCTGTACAGGTCATGAAGGCACAGGTAAGTTTCGTAGCAAGTTGTGCAAAAGCTCATGGTTCGTACTCCTTTTACATGGCCTCTGTCTCAACTGCAGGTGTGGCCTCTTTCAGAGTTCCCTTTGATCATCACTGAACAAGAAAATATTTGGGTCTGGTTTACCAAAGGACCTACAAGATTTTCTGGTACCACCATTCCCCAGAGGGGTCAGCCAGCTACGTGTTGGCAGGATGATGGCACTGGACTATTTCCATCATGGAAGGGGCAGCATTTTGTCCTCACTGGAACAGACACTTGCTTAGAATATGAATTTGCTTTTACTGCACATATTTGTTCTGCTAAAACCACCACTGTATATGCCTTATTCACTGTTATGATATTCCATGTAGCATTACTTCTGACCAAGGAACTCATCTCACAGCTAATGAAGTGTGGATAAGGAAGGGACTTTTGAAGATTTTGTTATGTTCTCAGCTGGGGGACATCATCTTATAGGGCTGAGGTAGTGTCCTATGGATGTAGTACATATCCCAAATCAGCAACCAAAGTATAGTGCTGTTTCTCCCATAACATGATCAAGGAATGGGAATGAAATCAGTTGCTCTTATTATTACCCTTTGTGATCCATTAACAAATTTTGCTTCTAATTCTGGCAACTTTGGGCTCTGCTGCTTTAGGGCATTTTACTTTTCCAGAAGAATAATGCTTCCACCAGGAAACACAGTTAACACTCCTGTTAAATTGGAAGTCGAGACTCCTCCCTGAAAACTGTGATGCCAGTAAATCAACTTGCAAATAAGTGGCTACTAGATTGGCTGAAGTGTTTGATGCTGACTATCAAGGGGGAAACTGGGTTTCCAGCATACAGTGGGCACAGGGGTAGCTGCTTTCTGGAATACCCTGGTCACCTTGGGTCCTGCTTACTATTCCCTTATCCTGTGGTAAAAGTTAATATAAAACCGTGGTAGCCCAATAAAGACAGGACTTCTCATGGCTGACATTTTAGGAATGGAGTTTTAATCACTCCACTAGGCATGGGATCACAGCAAGGTGAGGTGCTCACTGAGGGCAAGGGAAATATGAAATGCGCAGTGCAAGAAGGAAGTCATCAATACAAGCTATGACCATATGGCCAATAGCAGCAATGAGGACTTAATAGTTACGAGCATTTCTTTCTTAATTTTATATACAGGCATGCTTCACTTAATGAGAGGGATAGAGTCTAAGAATCGTGTCATTAGGCAATTTTGTCATCATACTTACATCTTGGAGTGTACTTACACAAACCTAGATGGTATAGCCTACTATACACCTAGGCTGTATGATGACAGAGCCCATTGCTCCTAGGCTCTAAACCTGCACAGCATGTTACCATACTGAGTACTGTAGGCAATTGTAGCACAATGGTGAGGATTTGTGCATCTAAGCGTATCTAAACATAGAAAAGGGACAGTAAAAATTACAGTATAAAAGATGAAGAATGGTACATGTGCAAAGGGCACTCACCATGAATGGAGTTTGTGGGACTGGAAGTTGCTCTTGGTGAGTCAGTGAGTGAGCGGTGGGTGAATGTGAAGGCCTAGGACATGATTGTACAGTACTGCAGACTCTATAAACATGGTACACTTAGGCTACGATAGATTTACTTTAAAAAATCTTTCTTCAATAAGAAATTAGCTTACTGTAGCTTATTTTTAGTTTATAAGCTTTTAAATTTTTTAACTTTTTAAATCTTGGTAATAACACTTACCTTAAACAAACACATTGGATAGCTGTACAAAAATATCTTCTTTTTAATTTGTATTTAAAAGCTTTTATCTATTTCTAATTTTTATTTTACTTTTTAAATGTTTTGTTAAAAATGAAGACACCAATACACACACTAGTTTAGGCCTGCACAAAATCAGGATCAAGACATCACTGGCAATAGGAAATTTTCGGCTTCATTATATTCTCATGGGACCATCATTGTAGACTGAAACATCGTTATAAGGTGCATGACTGTATATGTGTGTATGTGTAAAAATTATTTAGTCCCCTTCTTCTCTTTTTCTATAATGCAATATAAGGAATGTTAATAGTGGTTAATGTCATAGTTCAATATTTAAGTTACAGAATATCAGAGGGAGAGTGTGAGGCTGTTTCATAGAGAAAGTGTCTTTTTGGCTGTACAAATTGTAGTTGCATCATGTTCTAACATGTTTACCTGGAAGTTAAATATGCTTAAAAGAATTTTGTAAGGGTACCAAGTTGACAAGGAGTGGGCTCTCGTATTTTCTTCTTTTGCTCAATGTCAAATTAACTGAGTTAGAAATACATTTCTGAGAATGCCCTTCCTTCTATGGCTCCTGATTGAGATTGGCCACAAGAGAAATTTGCACAAGTTTTGGAAGGTAAAAGTAAAGTAGCAGCCATTACACCTTGAAGCTTGATGTAGGGTTCCAGGCATCCCTGAAGTTCATGCACATTGTCACTGATCTGCTGAACCAGTCCTGTGCCAAGGTGAATTAGCAGCTGAGCTTGTAGCCAGTAACTGGGCTTGTAGCTGTCTCAGCTCCCATTGGATCTCATCCTTCAGCTCTTCCATGTCCTGTACTAGGCACATTTGCAGGTCTCTGGGAAAGGGCACCAGCTTCCTCTGTGGGTCACCCACCCCATCTGTGTCATCAAGGTTTGAGGTGGTGAGACAGACGTGGGTTCCACTTTTTCCTTACAGATTCCAGTTGGTCCTGGCTATATGCTAGTTCATGTCCAGTGTTTTTTCTTGACTGGCAGCCCTGATGACATACAACAGCATCAGAACCATAAACTGATGTAGCAGCAACAGCTTTCTGTAGACCTTTTCAAACAGTCTCAAAAATTATGCGTCATCTAGCTCCTAGGACAAATTTGTACTTCCATATCACTTATAATGGTTCTGCTCTCTGAGTTCTAAGTGATATAGTAACTGAAGACATAATGATCTCTTTTTAGGAAGAATTACAATGCATACAACCATTATTAAGAGTCATTTTTAATTAATAATAATTGTTACTTTAAGCAAGGTCTCCTAAGTTTATGTATTCCTCATTTACCTCAGCAGGAGATAATTTTTGTTTTTGTTTCAAATGCTTACAGTTTCCATTAAGGATCTTTCTTTAGTGTTTTAATAGAGTTATCATTCTCAGGATACTGTAGTATCTTCTTTATATTTTAAATGGAGCAAAAAATAAACAAATGAGGTTTTAATTAACGAATGTGCTAGTAGATGTTCTATATTTACACAAACTAGTTTCAGTTCTATCTTGCGTGTGAGTTTGTGTGTGTAAAAAAGATAGAGAAAATAATCTCTGTAATAAAAAAACAGAGAATGGGAGAAAACCCAGAAATTTCGTTCCTTACAATATTTAAGGATAAGCTTTCAAGATTTTAGCTGTATCCAAATACTTATTCTTAAAATAATCCTGCTATCTTGGGCATAACCTTCAAATTTGAAGATTCTAAAAGGTTCATAGGTGGAATAAATTCTCTTTTCAAAAGAGACCTACCTGCAATGAAGAGGGATGCTTACCCATGTATAATTGAACATCGGTTTCTCCCCTAATGATGACCAGATACTCAGAAATTGGGTTACTTTTTTTTAACAGTCAACTGGGATCATAGGGAGTTAATAATTGCCATCACCAGCTCCACTGAATCAGAGGTTAGAACCAATTAGACAGTAAGTAAATGGAGAGTTAAAATGTCAGCTTTTTCTTTTTTTAAATGATGAAGGCAGGCTGGATAAGGTGGAGTTTTTAAAAAGTGTGTGGGAGGATAAGTGTCAAGATGAACTTGCTAATATTTTACCTATAAAATGGACAGACTCACCCACACAGTCACAAATAGCTGGGGATAACAGCAGGCTCTGCTAAGGTAACTGCATAACAGTCCATATCTTCCCAGAAAAAGAATCATTTTTTGCTTGCTGCTTTGCTATGCAATTAGGAACTCATTGTGTACAATCAAACTCTCTTCTCATCCTTACTAAGCAGTTCCTTTGATAACGTGACCCAAACCCTCATGTCTAAGAGGTCTGAGCTCCTGGTCACCATTATCTTCCTGTCATTCCCGTGTTTGATGTTATTTTATGTGGCATTGTCTTATTCTCTGTGTATTACAACTTCGTTGTAAATTGTTTATAAGTTCATGTTTTATGCTTGTGTTCTGAATCATTGCCCTTACCATACACAATGCCAGGCACATAATAGTGGCTCGAATTAAAAAATATATCAAATACATAAATGATTGCTAGGTGCATGTTGTAGGTCATGCAGGTAATCTTTCCAGGGAAGTAGACTCTGAAATAGAGATTAATGTGCAGAAATTAGGAACTACTTGTAGGATCAAGCTCTGTAGCAGAAGAGTAAGTAAGATGGGGCAGAGGGAGGAGCTGGGCTATGTTGAAATTTCAGCAAAGCTCTCCATTAAACCCATATAGGGCTCTACAGCTGGGATGGCCCTTCAAAGTTATTCCCAGCTTGAGAGAGTCAGCTGAGCTTCATACCACAGTGTTGACCATTCATACTATTCATTGGCTACAGGCTTTTCCCAGGGAGGAGTATGGCCTTGGCAAGGTACCTCCCCAGGTGAGTGTAATTCCTGTGAGGCTGGCAGCTGGGATCGTCATCCCACAGCACTCCCAGAAGCGTAAAGATTATGTCCCTTAGTACTAAAGGGAGATCGAGGTGGTGCATCAGAGCACCCACTACAGACCACCCCATATGATGTCCCAATCCAATTCTTTGTGTAGACTCTGAGAGCAGCGAATTCTGATGGACCTCTTGTCCTGGGAGAAACTTAGAGGAAGGCGAATGGGACAAACAACAGCCTCTCAACACCTGAGCTGAACTTGTAGCCACAACTGTCACTCATCAGCTTTTCCCTCTACTATCCATTCTGCATGCTGCTCATTCTCAGCTAGCACTTCTTCCATTCTCGGGTGGCTCTGAAACAGACCCTCGGGCCTTAGGAATCTGAGCCCCTAACCATCATGCCCTTCTCAGGCCATGGCATATCATTTGTTCATGAATCACAAAAACTGAGTGAGAATAAGTAGAGACATCAAAGTGAATCACCTGGGTGCCAACCCTATTCCACTATGCCCTCACTGTGTAACAGGATTTCTACTTTCTCCTGAGGATTAGGGCCAATTACTCTTTCCAGAAATGGTGACTTGTCTTCTTAGCTGTGTTCTGTTGGCATGAAGGGTCGTAAGTGTGTGGACAGTGGCTGTAACTTAAGGTTCAATGGGACTTCTGCTGTGTCCCTAGGTGGATGTGTTCTTTGAGAACCAGGACTTCTATCTCCACAGCATCTGGAGTTGGGGGATGGGCAGCTCACATCCACATAGTGGGTCACTTGGAGGGATGTTAAGTGGGGTCTCTCACACTTCCATCTCATGCATCTTTTCTCACACCATGTGTCTCCTATCTGATCGTATCTGCTGGGAAATAAGGTCATAAATACAGCTTGGACTTGCTGCAGAACCCTTTCCAGCTACATCCTATTCAAAGCTGTCAGACTTTCCTTACATCTGATACCTAGGCTGGAGAACTATGCCCAGGTGTGGAATATGCTCCTTCTTAACACCTGAAGACATCTACCAGCTGTTGTGCGTTCTTCTTTGTGGTAGGGCACATGAGATGCAATAACCTGAGTTTGTCTTTTACTTTAGAAGGCTTATCCTGGCATGCCCCAGACCACTGGACTTTTAAAAAGTTTACTGCTGTGTCAGACCCCTAATTCTTCCTAAGAAGGGGCTCCTCTTTCTGTAGTTCTATGTCTTCTTGTGTATCTGGTTTAATTTAGTATAAAATCATCAATATAGTTGATCAAAGTGATCTTTGATAACATAACAGAAGTCAAGATAGATATCATAGTCTTGGTCAGGAGTATTCACTCTTGATCCTTCTGAGTGAACATGAATTGATTCTGATTCCCTTTGTCATGCTCAGGGTCAGGTTCCAGCCCCAACTGAGGGCTGAGGGGAGTGGGTGGATGTCGGACAGGGAGCTGGAAGAACATTTGAAAGACAGCAGGTAGGTGAGACATGGCTTTATTCAGCAGCCCCTTCACAGGGTCAGTGTTACATTTCTACACTACACAAACAATAGTGGCTGAAAGCCAGGTGGGGAGCTTCTCTATGTTATGTCTACGTGGCTATGATTATGTAAGACATGGGACTGTGCACCTGTGCCACAAACCTGCTGAGTCATCCAGGCTGTTTACCTCAGCCTATGTCTGCTGCCTTATGCCTGCTTGACTGCAGCACAATCATGTTCCTTACACCCTTTCTGATAAAAATGGAGAGTGATACATTTATAACATTTGAGGTTACATGCATTAGCAAAGCCATGCTAATCTGCCCTAGCAGAGATAGTGCATCTAGCACAGAATCTTGGGGCTAATGTTTGGGTGAGGTTGTAGTGGTCTAGTATCCTCTTCTAGGAAACATTTCACTTTTGTGGGGAGCAGACTGATAAATTTGTTGGAGACGTATTAAGGACTATATCTTCTGCATCTTTTAGGTAGTTAAGAATGACGCTAATCCCTGCCCATTCACCAGGAATATGATCTTGTTTCTGACTATATTGACTGAGGCTTCTTGGTTTCCACTTGATTTTCTGTACAATGGTATCTCTTACCCCACAGTCCAATCAACCAAGGTTGGGAGTAGGGTGGGCAAACTACCACTTATATCCAATCAATCATATATTACTAATGAAATGGTTGATGGTGGGTCTGTGAAACTATTGGATTTTTTGTAAGCTGAATCTGAGCCAGGATTATAATTTATTACCTGAGTTCTACCCACTCTACATGCCCCCACTCTAACAGGGAGGCCCTGATGATGTTTGGATGATCAAGTATCAATGTCTAATGTATACAATTGTTCTCAAAATTCTCTTTCCACAGTTTATAATTACCTGAGTAAATAGCATCTAAGCTGCATCTAATCAAGAAATGAATCAGGGTAATTTTTACCATAGGCATTTGCCATAGTATTGCCAGTCTGCTCCCTCTGGAAAATTCACCCCTCCTTCAGTCAGTGGGTTCTGAGTTGGAAAACTGGGGCAAATGTGGAAACTGGACAGGGTTTGTGACTTTTTATTGTATTAGTGGCCCTCAGTCTCTTGATTATCCTTTCCTGAACTATTTTGGTTGTAGATTTTACAACATCATTGCAGGCTATACATTTATTTTGCCCCTGAGAATATCATGTTCTATTAATCATATTTATAGCTTTCTGTGGATCAAGTCCCTGAATGTTACTCGCCTTTGCCACTTCATATGATAATTTGGCCCATCTTGCTTCCTATGGTTAAGTGGTGGCCACTTTGGATAGATGGGAGGAGGGAGCCTATCATCCACATTGCCATCATCGAGCCCAGTTCCACAACAGCATCTCCTACTATCAGTCTTAATTTACAGGACAATGCCTCTTCTGAACTTCTCAGTGATGTGGGTACCCATCTCACTCACTTTGGTAATTTGCATGCCCTCCAGGCCTTTCCTTAGGATGTATTCATCTGGTGTATTACCTAGACTTACACAGTATATACGTTCTTGCACGCCAACTTGCCTAACCCTTTTGCTCCCTACTTTTACTGCCTGCCATGATATTTCTGGCATCTCAAGTTCATTTCATTTGGGTCACTGCTTTCTCCAAGTTTCACAAGCTATCCCAGCAGAACATTTATACTTTGTCCAAGACTCTTGCCAGGGTATCACATCCTACATCCTTGGAGAGGGCTCTAATAGTAAATTCTCTCTTGTCCTTTTTTATATTCTATCCCGCCTTTCCTTAATCAAATACCTTTAGAATCCAGGCACATAGTACTCCCCAGTTTCATTCTGGTGCATATTGACTCCATGTGTGTATATTTGCTTTCCTCCCTTGGCAAGCCCAACACTTCTCTAGTTGTCTTATGCTGCAACTTAACCCTACATGTTGGCCTGGAGTCAAGGGGAGTACATAGTGGCAGATCCTGAGCGGGGTGCCTCTTGTAGAAAAGGGGCCTCTGCATTGTCTGCAAGTAACAAGAAAAGTGTGAAGTCTTTACAGGGAGGGGTGAGCTACTTGTGCAGGCTCAGAGAGCTTAATGGAATTAGGAGATTTGAGATGTTTTAGTTCATCACCCCAAATGTCCCCATCCTGTTTCTAGGTCCCATTCTTTCCCATTAGGCCTCTACCCATAGCAGAGAGGACCTGACTAGGTTGAGAATTTACCAACTTTGGAACTCTGCTTGGTCCTCGGCTTTCTTTATCTTTGCTCTAGAAAATGAAAGCCTTTGTATGCTGCCCTGGAGACCCTCTGGGTGTTCACACTTAGCTTGTAATTAATGAATAATCACCTTCAGCCTTTGTCATCTTTCACCAGAACATTAATTGTCCCCAGCAGTTGCCATTCAATTCCATTATCTTTATCATTACTATTTCCCCATTTCTTTTCTGAAAGACCTGACACTTTGCACCTGCACCTGCCTGTGCACTTTCCTCCACAGCTGTACCATTCCGGTTCACCTTTAGTGAAAAGTTTAACAATTGTCCTGTTACCTTACACCAATGGCTATTCCTAATCCAGTTATTAGGTTTTCATTGCTCGCCAGCTGATGAGTGATCCAGCTCCAAAATCCCATCTCACCCTCTGCGCCTTTCCTTAAATGAGGGCAATTCCTGTGATTTTTCCTTCCTAAGGTGATTGAAAACTTTCCTCATTGTGGACACAGTGATAATTTTTTTATTCTTGATAATTCCCTGTTAAACATCTGTCCATCAGGGTATATGCTATGTACTAGGCACAAGGTGAACCAAATGGAGAGTGAACAGGTTTTCCCTCCTCAAGGAGCTTGCACGTTGACTCTCTTTCCTTCTGTTGTAATTCAACGATTGAGAACAAGTGAAAGATTTGTACTTTTTGTATGTCTAAGATGAACGCCATGCAGTATTGAATCTTGTTTCTGAAACCTGAGATTAAACATGAGATATTCTCCTATCATCCAGTTACCTGGAGTTATACAAACATAAAATATATAATAGCAAGATGGCTGATTCATTTCTTGATTAGATGAAGCTTAGGTGCAGGAAAGAAAAGGTTTTGTATTTAGATCCTCCGAGTTCAAGTTTTGCTTTTACTAATTACTAGTCAGTCAAGTCACTTGATCCTTCTAAATTATTCTTCTGTAATCAGAGTATCTGTGTTGCATAGAGGTATGTCAACATGAAAAAGCACATTTTCAAATGTTTCTTCAGTGTGATCCAAGGATCCCTGGGGAAGGGGTTCACTTTTGCATTAAGTATTTATAAAGACAGATTTGTTTTATATACATTAATCAAAGTAACTTATAACAACAGATTGAATGTAGAATAATCGAACTGTCTTCTATTCAATTACTCATTAAAGAGTTCTGCAAAAGGGTGAAACAATACCATTATTCTCCCTAGGCTTTTGTTTTTTTGGAAAGTATAGATTTTTAAAAATAAAAGTGTGTTGTTTATGTTAACGTATAGTGGGCTTATTGTTATTTCAGGTGAACTAATAAATATGCATTTTAAATATTTTTCATTTTTAATTTCCAATATGGCAAGTATTGATTGAAATGAACCATGTAAACAAAGATTATTTTGTGCTCTTAGTATTTGCTAAAACTGTAAAGGGGACCTGAGACCAAATAACATACACTCTAATTTTGTCAGAAGTCTAAGACAAAATTGACCAATTCTCTGTCTCTCAATATTCTCTCAATATTCTATTAAAACACACACAAAAAGATAAATGCAAATGTTTAACCACAACTTACATGAGAAATACAGGATATGGCCCTTCAAATACTGGATATTAGAAATTCTTAATATCCAAAGCTTGGATAAAATCTCTCAGACAGATATGTTGAACGGTGCAGGAAAATTGATCATTGATTTTCAGCCAAGCACTCCTCCTGGAAACCCCAATTTCCCAGGCAAGGACACGAAACCGAGGAAGAGAATTCACCACCTATTTGCCTGGGAGGAACTTTACAAGGTAACCTATTGTTACCTCTCCTTTGTTACTATTAGAAGAAATGCGTAGCAATTAGAGGCAGAATTACAGAATAATAGAATCTTTACACGAAGGGATTGTAAATCAAGCAATGGGAATGGAAGAACCAGGGGGCACAATCAATTCTGGAAATTAGTGTCTCATTTTCTGATTTGGGCAATTAAATCACTATACTCATGCTTGATCATCAAAGAATAAATTCTACAACTCCTGATTATGCAATGACATGGCAGGTGATGTAGAAGACCTCCTCCCCTAGTCCAACAGATCCATTTCAAATAAGAGACTGCCAATATTAGGGCTGGAGAATGTTAACTAGTTCTTAGCCCATTATATGAGAAGATTCTGCAAGAATCAAGAGGTCAACCTGGGGAACCCTGAATAACCCTTAGTAATCCATACCGGAATATGCTTCTTATAAATAAAGAAAAGAACATGTGAAGTCTATGAAAAGTCTCCACATGTTTCAAGATGAAAACAGAATTACTATGTAAGATACAAATGATTTTTTTAACTTCAAAAGGAGTGCATGTTAGAAAGCTTTGTCCTCTTGATAACATTTATGGAAATCTGTATGCTACAAAACAAAAGAGAAAGGATGGGATGGTAAGACCGCAACTAAAATGACAAAAAAATTGAATAGCCTAAGGAAAAATTGTAAAAACGTAAGTATAATCACAAAATTAAAGTCAGGTTCAGAATAAGACAGAAATGACACTGCAGAAAAATAAATTTTTGTTGTAAAAGGAGTAAAATAAAAGCTTTCCCCAAATAGACATAGAGAATAGGAACAAAAAGACCAAATGGGAGAGAAGATGGTAGATCTAAAGGTCAGAAGTGAAGCACCAGCATACAGATCACTGGTAAATATTACTATACAAACAATCCTAAAAGCAAGCTTACAGGAAATTTCCTGAGACAAAATATTACACAAATAGAATGATAACATTTGTATAAGAAAAAAAAAACTGATAATAATCAATACCTAGATGGATCCTGATGGCATTTTTAAATTAAATCATTGACAAACTTTTAAACAAAGTAGTTTGATTAGATCATTTCAGTAACAAGTAAGAAATAAAAGCTGTATGTTGTACGGAATATTTAGGGGGAAATGACAATGTTGTATATATAAACAAATGGGATATAGACAGAACATTTATAAATTGAATTTTTTAATCAATGAAGAAAAGTACAAGAACTACTCTCACCACAAATACAAAATTTATAAATTCAACCAAATAAATGTAACAGAAACAAGAGTGGAAAAATAAAATATTGGAAAATACCTTCATGACCATAGAGGCCAAAAAGGATTTCTTTTACAAACCTAAAATAATTTTATAAAGAAATAATTGACAACTCTGATCACATTCATATTAAAATTGTATATACATCACAAAGCACCATTTTTAAAAAAGCAAAAGACAAAACACAGGCTTAGAAAAGTTTTTTTTGCAACGAATATAACCAACATAACAGAAGGAAGTTCCAGAAATATGAAGACTCTTAAAATCAGTAACAAAAGACAAACAACCCAACAGAAAATAGGCAAAAAGATATAAAAAGGCAATTCGAGAAAGTAAGAGCATTATTTTTAAGTTAGGATGGTAGATGAGTATACATTATTTTATTCTCTGTATTTTGATATATCTTAAAAATTCATAAGACCAATATATGCATAAATAATTAAATACAGTTATAAATTAATGAATTGGAAACCAAAAATGATGAGAATAGATCAACTAATCCAAGATTTTGGTCTTTTGGAAGACATCAAACTATGAATAAAAATGATAGAAAATATTAAATATAGGACATTATGTGTGACAAAAATGTATCATAATAGATGAGATATTTTGAAATTCTTATTAAAATTTGCATATTCTATTATTTTAGAATTTCAAAATATCTCATTTTTTTGACTTATCGTAATAGCCATTCTGACTGGTGTGAGATGGTATCTCATTGTGGTTTTGATTTGCATTTCTGTAATGATCAGTGATATTGAGCATTTTTTCATATCCTTGTCCCAACATCTCTTTAACTTCTCTCTCTCATCTCTTCCTTCTCTATACTCCGAACTTTTTCTCTCTGCACTGCATAGGACAATAATACTTTCATTTTATTATGCATACATGTAAAAATCTTGGTTTCTGCTAACACCCATGTCTTCCAGATCTCATCTTCTATACCAGTGGCTTATCAAGGTAATTTTCCAATAGACAATAGATTCTTTCTGAAAGGAACTCAAATGACAGCTGCTAAGATACTATATTTTTCTCTTCCCCAATTATGATTACCAAAATATACTCAAGAAGTGTAAATCAGTATATATAGCAACATCTCAAATATGAAATGAGCTATTCTGTCTCTCTCTCTCTCTCTTTCTCTCTCTCTCTTTCTCTCTCTTTCTTTCTCTCTCTCTCTCTCTCTCTCACACACACACACACACACACACACATGCCGCAGAAGGACGAATATAACCAGGTATTTACAAAGATATAGCTGACTCTAGCAAAAGCTGGTGATATTTTTTCAATATTATTTTGGTAATTAGAAAAGTGACATTAAAATGAATAAAAGTGAAATAATAAAAATTAGAGGCTTAGTATTCCTTAAATAAAGTCAGTATAATATTCATGCATTTTGCTGGTGTTGTTTCTATCACATGTCCGGAAATTTTGATAGCCATCATTCTGCCTCCAGACATAGCTGCACTGACCTAGCATCATGGGACTTAGACGGAAGTGGAATGCCCTATTCATAAGGTCTATTCCTTATCCGAGTTCTCTAGAAATCTTCAGAGCACATTTCCCTATGTTGTTCATTCCCAATGCTGCTCTGCTGTATTTCCCAGAATCTAAACATTTACTGCAGTTGTATTTCTGACCTTTGGGAAGTTGCCTTGTTTCGTATCAATTCTCCAAGATGTCTTGCCGTGCTCCTGCCTGAAGTCAATTGCCTGCAGAAACTAGCTTACATGCATAGATATGCATTTAATGGAGATTTAGCACAGAAATTTTGGACTCATATAGAGACCTAGTATTTATTTCTTATCACAGTTTCAGATTTGCTATATATTCCTCTTCTTATATTAACCCTCTTTACTAATAATTACTAAAAATAACGTTTTCTCACAGAACCATTCCCTGAAACTCTGGGCTAGCACAGTGTCCACTGCTACACATTTTCATAAGTCTTTACTTAAGCTTTTATAAAAATGAATCCCATATACTTTAAGCTCCATGAGAACAGCGTCATGTTTTCCTATACTAGTATATTTCTGGAATGTAAGAAGTGCTTAGTGAAAAAATAAAGAAATAGATGAATGGGTAGATGGATGAGTGACCGTCACATGACCATAAAATTTTCTTGCCAACTGTTGACCCTATTCACTAGTTCTTGCAGCAAAAAATCAGTTCAGCCAGTGTTTTCACCAAAATAAACTCTGTCCCTTATGGGCAAGGTCTAAAGGACATTTAAAGTATCTCCAATAAAACCAAGGTAGCAACTTAGTAGGAATCCAATACTAATATGAAGAGAATTTCAACCAAAGACATTTCTTCTCTCTCTTCCATTCTGGATTGCTTTTCTCAGATATCTATATGGGTCTTTCCCCTGCAATTACCCCCGTGAGGGTTAATTATCCCCTGAGCATCAACTTGATTGGATTAAAGGATACAAAGTATTGATCCTGGATGTGTCTGTGAGGGTGTTGCTGAAGAGATTAACATTTGCGTCAGTGGGCTGGGGAAGGCAGGCCCACCCTTAATCTGGTGGGCACAATCTAATCAGCTGCCAGAGAATATAAAGCAGGCAGAAAAACATGAAAAGGCAAGACTGGCCTAGCTTCCCAGCCTACATCTTTCTCACATGCTTCCTGCCCTCAAACATTGGACTCCAAGTTTTTCAGTTTTGAGACTTGGACTGGCTCTCCTTGCTTCTCAAGCTTACAGACAGCCTATTTTGGGAACTTGTGAACATGTAAGTTAATACTTAATAAACTCCTATATATATATAATATATATATAAAATAAATGCCTAGGAGTTTATTCCCTATATATATATATTCCGTGTATAGGGAACTCATATATATATATGTGGAACTCACATATATATATATGGAACAAAAGACAAACAGTCTTTGACTAGTACAGCTTTTGGTACCAGGAGTGGTTGTAGAGGAACAGAATATTAAGAATGGAGTTCTTTCATTGGTTTTGGGGTTTCTGGGGTTGGCTGCTTAATACAATTAGACTCAAAGATGCTAAGGGCTCTCCTTCTAATAGTATGGATAACACTGATAGTCCTTGGTGTGAACTGTTTAGAGAGTTATGCAAAATAAATGCATTTGAAACTTCTGATTCCCTGCTCATGAGAGACAAGGAGTTTAGTGACTCTATACATAATGTCTTTGACCATATGTGGAGAACCAGGAACATAATGAAGCTGGTTGGTTGTTTCTAAGTTTGGTAGATAAAGTGATGAAAGAAAACTATGAACTCAGGCATTCTGTCTCCTGGCTTCAGAAGCAGATAATGAGCCTCAAATATGCTAACATTGCCGTGAGTGAGAGTCTTATCTCTTGTAGAGAAAGAGCTGAAATTGTGAAAAAACAGACACAAGCTCTTATTATGTGAGTAGCTGACCTGCAATGAAAGGTGCATGCACAGCCTTGCCAGGTGTCTAATGTTAAACTAAGGGCATTGATTGGAAAAGAATGAGACCCTGCAACTTGGAATGGGGATGCGTCGGAGGACCCTGATGAAGTTGGCGACACTGAGTTTGTAAACTCTGATGAAGCTTTTTTGCCAGAAGGAACAGCTTCCTCATTCCCAGTAGTGGCAAAGTTCCCTCCCCAATCCATGCTGCCATCAGCCTTTCCACCTTTGTCTGAGGAGATAAACCCTGCACTGCCTGAGGCAACAGTGGCAGCCTCCCCTGAGACAGTTGCCTGGCAAAATAATGTTGATTCTTCTCAGGAGCCACCCCCAACACCCCTGTTTGCTTCTAGACCTATAAGTAGACTAAAGTCCTGGTGGAACCCTAGAGGTGAGGTTAAGACTGTGACCCATGAGGAGGTGTACTATACTTGAAAAGAACTGCTTGAGTTCTCTAGTTTATATAAACAGCAGTATGGAGAACAGGCATGGGAATGGATATTAAGGGTATGTGATAATGATGGAAGAAACATAGAGTTGGATTAGGCTGAATTTATAGATTTGGGCCCACTAAGTTTAATATTCTGTGTTTCTGTGTTTAATATTGCAGCATGGGGAGTTTAAAAAGTTCTAATAGTTTATTTGCTTGGTTAGCTGAAATATGGATTAGAAGATGGTCCACTGTGAGTGAGCTGGTAATGCCTGATCTCCCTTGGCTTAATGTAGAGGAAGGGATCAAAAGGCTTAGGGAGATTGGGATGGTGGAATGGATTAGTCACTTTAGACCTACTCATTCCAGCTGGGAGGGTCCAGAAAATATACTGTTGACCAATGCCTTACAAAATAGATTTGTGAGGGCAACACCTGCATCTTTGAAGAACCCTGTAATTGCTCTTCTCTGTAAGTTGGATCTAACAGTGGGAACCACAGTCACTCAACTACAGAATTAAAGTACAATGGGAATAATTGGATCCAAAGGTGGCAGGGGCCAAGTGGCAGCACTCAACTGTCAAAGACAAGGTGGGCATAGATACTGGAATGGACAGCAGAGACAAATAATCTGACTTGTGTAGAGCTCTGGCACTGGCTAATTCATCACAGTGTTCCTAGAAGTAAAATTGATAGGAAGCCAACTGCATTGCCACTTAATTTATATAAGGAGAAAAGTTCTAGGTCTAATGGACAAAAGATTAATTTGAACTATAAAAACAGAGAATCACGGCCCCTCAATCAGTTTTGAGACTTGAGCCAGTTTACAAACCCAGAACCCCTTAAATGAAGGTGAGGCTGGGTCCTCTTGAGGAAGGACCCCGCTACATCACTGTCAGTTTATGCAGTTAATTTTTCTACCATTCTTCCCCAAGGAGACCTCTGGCCTTTTATCAGTGTAACTGTGCACTGGGGAAAGGGAAATGATCAGACATTTAGGGGACTACTGGACACTAGCTCTGAGCAGACGTTGATTCCAGGGAGCCCACACTGTCATTGTGGTCCTCCAGTTAAAGTAGGGGCTTATGGAGGTCAGGTAATTGATGGAGTTTTAGCTCAGGTCCAACTTCCATTGGATCCATTTGGTCCCTGGACTCATCCTGTGGTCATTTCCCTAGTGCCAGAATGCATAATTAGCATAGACATTCTTAGCAACTGGCTAGAACCCCCACATTGGCTCCGTGACTGGTAGAGTGAGAACTGTCATGGTGGGAAAGGTGGGAAAGGCCAAATGGAAGCCATTAGAGCTGTCTCTACCTAGAAAAATAGTAAATAAAAAACATCGCATCCCTGGAGGAACTGCAGAGATTAGTGCCACCATCAAGGACTTGAAAGATGCAGGGGTGATAATTTCCACCATATCCCTGTTCAACTCTCCCATTCGGCTTGTGCAGAAGACAGATCTTGAAGAAGTGGATTATCGTAAGCTTAACCAAGTGTGACTCCAATTGCAGATGCTGTACCAGATGTGGTTTCATTGCCTGAACAAATTAGCACATCTCCTGGTACCTGGTATGCAGCCATTGACTTGGCAAATGCCATTTTCTCCATTCCTGTCCATAAGACCCACCAGAAGCAATTTGCCTTCAGCTGGCAAGGCCAGCAATATACCTTTACTCTCTTACCTCAGGGGTATGTCAGCTCTCTGGCTTTGTGTCACAATCTTATTTGGAGAGACTTTGATTGCTTTTGCTTCCTCAAGATATCTCACTGGTTGATTACATTGATGACATTGTGCTGATTGGATCCAGTAAGCAAGAAGTATCCAACACCCTGGACTTACTGGTGAGACATTTGCGTGTCAGAGGATGGGAAGTAAATCCAACTAAAATTCAGGGACCTTTTACCTCAGTAAAATTTCTAGAGGTTCAGTGGTGTGGGGCTTATCAAGGTATTCCTTCTAAAGTGAAGGATAAGTTGCTGCATTTGGGTCCTCCTACAGCCAAGAAAGGTACACAACGCCTAGTGGGCCTATTTGGATTTTGGAGCAATGCAATTCTCATTTGTGTGTGTTACTCTGGCACATTTATCTAGTGATCCAAATGGCTGCCAGTTTTGAGTGGGGCCACAAACAGGAGAAGGCCCTGCAACAGGTCCGGGCTGCTATGCTAGTTGCTCTGCCACTTGGGCCATATGACGCAGCTGATCCAATGGTGCTTGAGGTGTCAGTGGCAGATAGGGATGCCATTTGGAACCTTTGGCAGGTCCCCATAGGTGAATCACAGTGGAGACCTCTAGGACTTTGGAGCAAGGCCTGGCCATATTCTGCAGATAACTACTCTCCTTTTGAGAGACAGCTCTTGGCCTGTTCCTGGGCTTTGGTGGAAACTGAACATTTGAGTATGGGTCATCAAGTCACTATGTGACCTGAACTGCCTCTTTTGAACTGGGTCCTTTCTGATTCACCTACCCATAAAGTGGGTCATGCACAGCAGTACTCCGTCATCAAATGAAAGTGGTATATACGTGATCAGGCTCGAGCAGGTCATGAAGGCACAAGCTACATGAGGATGTGGCTCAAATGTCCATGCTCTCCACTCCTGCCACGCTGTCTTCTCTTCCCCAGCCTGCACTGATGGTTAATGGGGGGTTCTCTATGATCAGCTGCCAGAGGAAAAGAAGACTAGGGCCTGGTTCACAGATGGTTCTGCACAATATGCAGGCACCACCTGAAAGTGGACAGCTGCGGCACTATAGCCCCTTTCTAGGACATCCCTGAAGGACTGCAGTGAAGGGAAATCTTCCCAATGGACAGAACGTTGAGCAGTGCACCTGGCTGTGCACTTTGCATGGAAGGAGAAATGGCCAGATGTGCAATTATACACTGATTCACAGGCTATAGCCAATGGTTTGGCTGGCTGGTCAGGAACTTCGAAGAAGCATGATTGGAAAATTGGTGACAAAGAAATTTGAAGAAGACGTATGTGGATGGACCTCTCTGAGTAGTCAAAAACTGTGAAGATATTTGTATCCCATGTGAGTGCTTGCCAGCGGGTGACCTCAGCAGAGGAGGATTTTAATAATCAAGTAGGTAGGATGACTTATTCTGTGGACACCACTCAGCCTCTTTCCCTAGACACCCCTGTCATTGCCCAATATGCCCATGAACAAAGTGGCTGTGGTGGCAGGGATGGAGATTATGCATGGACTCAGCAACATGGACTTCCACTCACTAAGGATGACCTGGCTTTGGCCACTGCTGAGTGCCCAATTTGCCACCAGCAGAGACCAACACTGAGTCCTTGATATGGCACCATTCCTCAGGGTGATCAGCCAGCTACTGGTAGCAGGTTGATTGTATTGGATCTCTTCCATCATGGAAAGGGCAGAGGATTGTCATCACTGGAATATACACTTACTCAGGATATGGGTTTGCTTATCCTGCATGCAATGCCTCTGCTAAGAGTACCATCCATGGACTCACGGAAGGTCTATCCAGCATCATTGTATTTCATGCAGCATTGCTTCTGATCAAGGCACTCACCTTAGAGCTAAAGAAGTGTGGCAGTTGGCTCATGCTCATGAAATTCACTGGTCTTACCATGTTCCCCACCATCCTGAAGCAACTGGATTGATGGAACAGTGGAATGACCTTTTGAAGTCACAATTACAATGCCAACTAGGTAACAATACTTTGCAGAGCTGGGGCAAAGTTCTCTAGAAGGCCATGTATGCTCTGAATCAGCGTCCAACATATGATACTGTTTCTCCTGTAGCCAGGATTCATGGGTCCAGGAATCAAGGGGTGGAAGTGGAAGTGGTACCATTCACCATACCCTTAGTGATCCACTAGCAAAATTTTTGCTCCCTGTTCTTCTGGCCTAGCAGTCTTCATTCCAGAGGGAGGAACACTGCCACCAGAAGACACTGGAAGTTAAGATTGCCACCTGGACACTTTGGGCTTCTCCTACCTTTAAGTCAACAGGCTAAGAAGGGAGTTACAGTGGGGTGATTGACCTGGACTGTCAAGATGAAATCAGTCTACTACTCCATAATGGAGGTAAGGAAGAGTATGCATGGAATACAGGAAATCCATTAGGGTGTCTCTTAGTATGACCGTACCTTGTGATTAAGGTCAATAGGAAACTACAACAGCCCAATCCAGGCAGGACTACAAATGACCCAGACCCCTCAGGAATGCAGATTCGGGTCACTCCACTGGGAAAAACACCATGACCTGCTGAGGTGCTTGCTGGGAATACAGAATGGGGAATAGAAGAAGGTAGTGATCAATACCAGTGACAACCATATGACTAGATCCAGAAACAAGGACTATAACTGTCATGAGTATTTCCTCCTTCTTTTATTAAAAACATGTTTGTGCATGTATATGCTTGTACTAAGAAAATATCTTCATTTTTATTTCTTTTTCCTTTACCATGTAACATAAGATTTATTGACTTCATATCTGCCATTAAGTATTGTTAACTTTACGTAACAGTATTTGGGTTGGGGGTTGGTGCGTTTCTGGTTGTACAAAGGATATTTGTATTATGTTAGCTAAATTATGACTTTATTATTGTCTTTATTTGGAGAGTATATATGATCTCAGGAGATGTATATGAGTTCAAGTTGACAAGGGGTGGACTTGTAATGGTTAATACTGAGCATCAACTTGATTGGATTGAAGGACGCAAAGTATTGATCCTGGGTGTGTGTGTGAGGGTGTTGCCAAAAGAGATTAAAATTTGAGTAAGTGGGCTGGGGAAGGCAGACCCACCCTTAATCTGGTGGGCACAATCTAACCAGCTGCCAGTGAATATAAATCAGGCAGAAAAACGTGAAAAGGTGAGGCTAGCCTAGCCTCCCAGCCTACATCTTTCTCCCATGCTGGATGCTTCCTGCCCTCAAACATCAGACTCCAGGTTCTTCAGTTTTGAGACTTGAACTGGCTCTCCTTGCTCCTCGAAGCTTGCAGGCGGCCTATTGTGGGACTTTGTGATCATGTAAGCTAATACTTAATAACTCCACTATATATATATATATATATATATATATATATATATATATATATATCCTATTAGTGTGTGTATGTGTATATATATATTATATACTATTCTATATATATATTATATATACATATTATATACTATTCTATATATATATATATATCTATCTTATTAGTTCTGTCCCTCTAGGGAACCCTAACTAATACACTCCCAAATGACTTCACATTAGATTCCTACATCTCACAGTGACTGCAAATCCCTGTCTACATTGATCACTGCATTCTTGTGTGCTTCCTTTCCGGACCATTACACAGCACCATACCTCAGATGAACACTTCCCTTGGAATGTCCCTCTCTGAACATGCCAATTGTCACTTTTTCTCAGCAAATCCATCAGTTTGGATCTCCATGTATCTATGATCACTCAATCCCTCCCACTATTACCTAAAATATCATACCCCTGATGTGGGAAGGCTATTCTTCCTACCTTGGAATCCTTAGTACTCATGCCCATTCTTTCTTCCGATCATTTAAACCAGCTCTTAATCATAGGGTCTTTTCTTTTTTAAAAATGCCCCTTGAATATTCTCCTTCTACTTCACTTCTCCTTCCCTCGGTCTCCCAATATCCAGACCTTCCCAAGGCCATCCTACATAATATTCATTTCATGGCTAATTTGCCCAAATTGATCCTTTCATCAGGATATTCTTCTTTTGAAAACTTCCAAAAGGTTATTTAAAACCTATGAGCATAAAAATTTCCATAATTAACCAGGTGTTCTGTAATGGAGCTATAGCATCTATGTGAAACCCATTTCCTCTAATTCTTAATTAATTCTGCCTTCCTGTATTTACTTCAGCCTTCCAGAATGGCCCTCTATTGTTCTCTTTTCTGACCCAAATCCTATTAATTTTGCATAAATCAAGTTCCATACACTCTGTGAAGCCTTCCTTTTAGTCCACTAGTTTTTATTTCTGTAAACTCTTGTCATATTTTATAGTTCATACCAAGTAATTAATCTAATTGTTTCATCTGTGTTAGGTCTACTTCCCAAATTTGACTGTATCATTTCTCATGGAGAAAGATGTATTAGACTTTCTCTGCATTCCCTATCGTACCCACCGCAGTCCCACAGACTTAGCAAAAGCTAATAAACTTAGCATTGACTGCAAAATAAAGATGCTTTCCTTGCCCTGGTTGAGTTGTTGAAGGTGGATATTATCATAAAAGAAAGGAGTTAAGTTAGGAAGGTATCAGGGAAACAGTACAAAGTAAATAAATGAGACATATTTGAAGGCTAAAGAGTTTTGAAAGCTATTTTCAAGCCTGAGCCAATGTTACCACGACCGAGCTTGTCAACAACCACAAGCAAACTAGCTACCCACCTGCTGTGGTGAGGAAGCATTTGGAGCTCAACGAGAGTGAGGTAGAAAGTCAGTTAACACTTCAACATGAAAACATCTTTATATTTATTAATATCTTTTTGAGAATCCTTAGCCATTTTCTGGGTTGCCTTTCGTATTGTACCTGTGAAGACAAAAGAGGGTAGGAATTATAAACACTTTGACATGGGAAGATAGACACAGAGAGAAATCGCTTGCCAAACATCTAACAGTGAAAAAACTGGGAATAGAAACCAGGTCCCATGCCTCACCATCTGGTGTTCTATCAGCTAGACCACACTGTCTCTCTAAATTGCCAACCTGGATTAATAATTGTACATATGACATAATTCTAGTCTTTGCCTTTCTGTGCTGTTGAAGATGGGACATCTCTTCTGTTGAGCGTGATGGAAACTTTTCTGTGTATATATCCAAATATATAATTAACGATGTTTTTTCCTTATACACAGGCAGAATAAAGACAACCAAACTCATCTGAGTTTATTTCAATGCTAGAAGAAAACTAAGAAATTCATTGATATTAGATAGGGAGCTATTAAATTAAAAATTATTTAAAGAAATACATTTTGAGAATTGGCTAATCTAAATTCTATTGGCTTCTACACATCTATGTCTTTCTTCTATCGTCTGAGCTGCTTTATTTCAAAAGCAGAATTCTGTCCACACACAATTTCTGTAGCTTCCTTTTTGTATCAAACCATGATTACAGAAATAAGAATTCTGGTTCTTTCCATTGGTGCTTTCAGCCTGCGTGTGCCTATATTTGAGCATGTGAAGACCAACATATGTTGTTCACAATAGGTTGGAAACTGAAGGACTTTGCTTCAAACTAGGATGAAAATTGTCTATTTAATTCAGGGAAAATGAAGATTTAAAATCAGGTAAAATATATTATTTTCTTTGATTACCAAGCCAGGAATCTATTTGGGATTATGAAAGAGAGGCAACCCTTGAGACACTAGTATTTCAACCTCTACTCTTTCAAATACCTGTGCTGTTACACTAAATATTGCCCTACAGCTACATTAGCTGTACTTATGCAAAGTATTTTTGATGGTAGCAATTGTAACCATGTTTATAAAAATAAAGTCCAGCTGACAATTGGACATATTGATGAGTGACAGAGCGGCTGGGTTAATTCTTTAAAATCAATTTTCATCAATATTATAGTCTTTTCTTTACACTTTTATGTAGTATTTGAATTGTCCACCACGATAAAGAGAAAAACTATAGACAACAAATTCTTTTCTTAATGGGAACAAAGGGTTGAAGCAGTGTGGGAAGATTGAGAAGGGATTTCCTAAATCACGAATCACTCAAGGAACATCTAAGGCCAGCAAATGCCTTAGATGGAAGTTAGGGAATGCAGGGGAGACCACTTCCTAGCAGGGACTGGGGACACCCCACAGATCTGATCCCTAGAAGGTAGCATGTTGCTGCCTATCTTGTTTACTGCTGCTTTGGTTCCTCAACATGCTTTGTCTCACCCACCAATTCTTCTTTTTTAAAGGAAAAGATAAAGTTTTTATACTTCACTAGTGAATTTGAGCTAGACAGAATACATAAAACACTAGGGAGAACAATTTCAGCCCCTGAATTAATTCACTGAAATGTAAAATGGGGATATAGAGTTGGCAGAGATCCAAATAGAAAAGAACTCTGAAAAGATAAAATATGTGTGTGTGTGTGTGTGTGTGTGTGTATATATATATATATTTGTGCACATCTAATCTCACTTAAGAATGCAAAGCTATATAAGTGAGGCTATAGAAAGAGGAAAGGGAGAGAAGGACACGTATGGTTGGTAGGAAAGATAACTATGCAAACATTAAGTCCTAGATATTTAGGATTAAGGATTGGGGAGCGGGGGAAGTAAGTTATAAAATAAAAAGATGAACATGATAAAATATGTGTAAAATTGTAGTGAATATACTGAACCGGAAGAGAAATACTGCATTTGTGACAGAAGATAATAGTGTTCCAGAGAATAGAGCGTATTATTCAAGGGCCATATATTTAGGCCATTGATAAAAGTCATCATCCAAGATCTTTAAAATAAAGCTGAGAAGTATCTTGCTGGATCATTGAAAATGCTGTTAGTTAGAAATGGATTTTCTTAAGTCATTGCTGCGTTGAGCCAAAACAAGACAAGTAAAAGAAGGTGAGGGAAAATACTGGAAAAGGACTCTGGAGGAAACCCTCATAATTTCACTTCCACCCTGATTCTACCCTCTACAACCAGCAGAGCCTGTCCATTGCGGGCAAATAAAGGCCTGAAAGCTTAAGCTGGCGCTCTGCCTCCTTCCCTGAGGTCCTGGTCTGCCTCCTTTGCCGCACTTCACTTCCCTGTTTCTCAACTCCTGGCTCTTCGGCCAGATTGACCTAGTTACTGCCCTCCTCTGGGAAGCAGCCTCCACTCCCAGTCTCTCACCTTGTCTCAGGCCTTCCTCCTCAGTGGGAGGAGGTTCTCCTGCCTTGCCCTTAAGCTCTGCTTACCTTCAGGTATCTAACATTATTACAGAGTAGGAATCCTACAACTCACATCCTCTATACCTGTCCCAAAGGCTAAATAGCCAACTGGTCTGTGACTATCATGCCATAAAAATGCTTTATCAAATTTGAAACACAAATGAGAAGCTTAGGTTTTAGTTATATTCTCAGGGACGTGGAAATTGCACTCTTTGTGGCTAGTTGACAGTCGTTAGCAAGCTATGCATTTCCACTCGATTATTCAAACCCTCTTAGTGATTGGCTGCTGTTATTTTTATTTTTTTATGACAATAAAGAACATGCAATGTGCAGATATCTAGTTCCAAGATGCCAACTCTTTAACTGCTTTTATGTTTAAAATTTTTTCCCCATATCCTGAGATCAATTAATATTTAGTTGTATTTTCTTCCAATTTTTATAGATTTTTTTTAACATTGAACACTGGTAATCCAGCTCAGATTATATCTATTATCTATGCACCTATATATCTTTGTATCTATGCATGTATGTATGTATATCTATCTATCCATCTACCATCTAGCCATTTATATTATAAAAGTAAAAACACAACTCATTTTTGCCCCTAATAGCCAATTAACCAACGCTAGTAGTTTGCAGTATTTTCTGACTCTTGTTATTCTGGAATCTGTTTTGGGGTTATCTGTTCTGTTCCCTTGATCTGTCTGTGAATTCTTATGCCAATATCACACTGTTTTAAATCATTGGCTCTTATAACAGAATAAGTCCTCTTGTTCCAATATTTAATTCTTCTTTTTCATTATTTTGGATAGTTCCTCACTGTTTATTTTTTTCAGATGCATTTTTCAGTAAGTTTTCCAAAATTACAAAACAAATTCCATTGGGATTTGTTTGGGGACTGAAATTTGAAGATACAAACTGATTTGGGAAGAATTGTATCATTACAATATTTAATCTTCCCAATAGGATAATCTAAGTTTTATGTCTGTGAAATGTGAAGACAATTTCCTTTCTGATATTATTATTTTTGGAAAAATGGCTGTGATGAAATCTTAAATATTCTAGCATTGCTCATCTGGCTTATGGATGAACAGCATCTTTAGCTTCTCCTTCATCTCTCAGCTGCTTGCTCTTGATGGAACTTGCTTTTGAGCACCTTCATTGAGGCGAACAGGGACCCAGTGGGGAACCAGATTAATAGTTCCAGAGACAGGCTTAGTCATGACACATCAGGATATGAAGAGAACTTCCCTGTGACTGGCTGGGGGTCTGCCTGGCTGAGAGGTCACTAATCATGCCTGTCCTCTCCTGCAGATTTTCCTACTCTTTTGTGAAGGCCTCCTCTCCGTCTCCTCCACTCTGCCAGGTACATTAGCCTCAGTGTATGTTTGAGTTGAATTAAGAAACTGGAAGGAAGCTTGTCTCTGGGACTTCATAGTTGGCTTTTCCACTGTTGATGAAAATACCACACTAGGGAAAGCGAATAAAAAATAAACTTAAGGTATAGTTTCGAGGGAAAGTATATTCATTTAATAACTTTTTAAGTAGCTCGTTGCTACTTCTTATCATCTCCGTCAAAACTAACTGATTCACCTCTCTTTTTTTGGGCTAGGAATTAATTTCTTTTTAAATGAAAACACTCTCCACCAGGCACTTTTTCCTCACTATGAACACTGAATACATTTTTTCTTTTTGATGAAAATAATTTCACTTCAAGGAGACAGATGGGAAGATACAAGCTCAACTATGAACATCTTGCAGGCCTGGTGGTTAAAGAGGTTGATAGGTCTGTGGGTTTCATTTTGTCCTCCCACAGTCTCACCAATTGTTGGCAGTGCATGTGATGCCACCAGACCCTGGTGTCAGCCCATGATGGCTACAGGAAAGAAATAGCTTTTAAAATGCAAGTCAGAGTTTCAGAAATCCAGCAGATGCATGAGCGGGGGCAGTGGGTTACATAGTTCCTGCCTGTAATGTCTGGTTCTTGCATTCTCTGTAATCTCCCCTTATGCCTGCTAACCCCGAATTTTCCTTGAAAAAATGCTTGGGAATTTTATTTTAAGCAATATTACTGAGATGAGTACTTTCCCTCCAATGGTTGCACTTAAAATATCCATTTAAGCATGATCCATATGTCTGTTTTAAATGTTTATACCTGTAGTACTTATAATAGGAAATTGACATAATATTTTTATACAGCTTCAAAATATTCTATGTTTCAAAATGAAAAGCAAGTTAATATGAAAATCTTCCAGTTTTAACCTATTGTGTCAAGATAGCAAGAGAAAGGAGACATAGTGAGATGCTGAGATTCTCCTTAAGCCTGTCTTGGATTAGTTTTCTTAGGGGACTCTCGAAGTCAAATTCAGGTCACCTGAGTGGCAGGTCTGCTCAGCACAGACCAATGGCAGGTTTGTGTTCAGTAAATAGAGACAGCATAGTCCAGAGGCAAGCTCTTTGGAGCAGTCTTCAATTATATGTCATTTATTGTTTAACCAAACTGCTTGCTATTCCAAAAGTGTTGGCCATGTCTCTTTAGCTGCCTGGTGTTCAATTGCATTTTCACCACCTTCCTCAGCTACTGCACATTTTAGATCTATTTTTTATGACACGATAGCTTTTTTCTCCTTGCTATTGCTTCAGAAAAATGCTGTGGGGAAAAAAATGCTTCATAAGATTTTATTTTTCTCTCTTATTTATTTATTTATTTTTGTTTGGCCTTTTGGGTAACTCCTGTATACTCTTTTCACATGCAGTGTGAGATTAGATTTTTTAGAAATTACACTGCCTGTCAGGTCTGTATTAGAGCAATCTGTCATCTTCATGTTGGAAACCCTGGATGCTGTCTCCAGCCACTGTTTCTTTAGAACCTACATATAGTATTTTGGAACGTATAGTAACAGGGGTTGCATGAACAACATCAATAGCCCGTTATTCTTCATATGCTGTTCTAAATTATAGATATTACCAGACATCTCAGTGTGGCATTAGGAGATGATTCTATGGTTAACACAGGAGAACAGTCACAGAAATACCAGGCAAAAGCAAATGAAAAGACTAAAATATATTGCTTCTATTAGTTTTAAAAGCTGACTTGGATAGCAGCAGCAACTTGGTCATAGGTAGCAATACATTAGGCTCTATCTAATATTTCTTCTTTCCATTTTATAAATAAGTAAGTAAATATATGGCATACTTATCCTCCACCTCTCCTTCCCCCTCCAGGTTTTTCAGTGCTCAGCTTGGCACCTACCAAACTAAAGGTCTGTAATTCTTTCGGACACTTGCTAAAGGTGGGAGCCCAGTGGTAGCTTTAGAATAATCTCTATTATTAAAGCACATCCATTTTGCAAAGAGGATCCATGTCAGGAAGCACTCCAAAGGACCCAGTCACATTTTATTTTAAGGAGGTTGGTATTTAAAATGTCAAAATGAAATAGTTCACACAGCTGAAGGAAAGCAGTGAAAAGGCAGGCAAATGAAGCAGTGTAACTTGAACTTCCAGAGTAGCTAACCCACGGGCCTTATTTGCTCACAGAAGCTGTGTGCTATTCAGGAAGCAGGTTTTTCTGCAGTGCTATGGATTGTGGAATAAGTGATTATGGGTGAGATCCTGTACACATCAAGTTGCAAAACACAAGCTTTATCTTTCCATTCATTCATATTTCTTGCAGACAAGTTATTTGTAGGTGCGAAGTGTGGGACTCCATCATTATATACGGATTCATGTTGTGGTCATTTGTGTGTTTCTGAGCACACAACCAACATTTATTCCATGTTAAATATACTAAATGCTTAGCCAGATCACAGTGAAGGTTATAAACATCTTACTCACGTGTCCATATATTTTTAAATTCAGAAATGTTATTTAAAATGAGCATATGTATTTAAATTTCTCTCATTACATGACTGGTTATAAATTCACAGACAATTGCATAAAATACTATGTGGTAATGACACGAATCTATGGAAACAAATGAATACAATCACATTGTCTTTAAAATGTGATGTTTTAAACAGTATGAGGAAAACATGAAAGTGAGGTCCAAACCACACATGCTCTGGCAATCCAGAAGAATATTTTCCTCTTCACAAAGTCTATTTCTCTTACTCTTAATTCACAATTTAATCTTTTCTTTTTGTTAAATATTGGATGTGAATTTTCAATGGTTTGAAATATTTGAGCATTTCTGTCCCTTGCACCACAGAGATGTAAGCATACAAATTTCTCAGATTGTAATAAAACCTATTTGAAAACTGCATTTTGTGTATACCATTTTTTCATATTCAGTAGCACAATAATTACAAAATCAGGACTCTATCTTTTATTTCTTATATTTTGGTGCAGTTTTAGAAACTATGAATTTCAGATATTTTACTTTTATTGTGAAATCTGAAAATTAACAATATCATTTGACATTTATGTCATATTCCAATTGTAACTTGAGCAGTTGTGTGTGTAGATGTTCACAGAAGTATAATTTTTTCAGATTTGCATAGCTAATGTATCAATTACACCATTTTCCACATCATGGAAGCGGTCAATCTTTTCTTTATATCCATCCATCTCATCAACCTTAATTGGTATTTACTTGGTGCTTACTGTATTGCGTATATGGTACTGTGATAAGTGCATGCGAGGATTTAACTTTAAGTGAACAATTTGGTTCAATAATATTGTGCTCTCACACACACAAATACACATCAATGTAAAGGAATCTATATGTGATTGAAACTAAATGTCTGTGCAAGCAGTGTGGGTCTGGCCTATTTGTCCAGCAGTCTCTGGATATGCCAGAGCTTCTGCATTCATGAGTGAATATGCAGCAATGATATTTTGTGAGCACAGATGCATTTCTACCAGCTGCACTGCACTTTGGCATCTACCCAACAGCACCAGAAGGATAGAGAGATCATTTGGCTGCTTTATTTATTTTCAGAGGTCATGTGTCAGTTACATACATGTTTTATTAAATTAAAAAAATTCATTAACTCTACCTCCTCAATTCCAAAGCATCAAATAGTTTTTTCTTATTTTAAAGCAAAAATAATTTGGATATTATTGGTAAGAATTGATAATTTCACAATGTTAATATTAACTATCAATCCATTATTGATGTTTCACAGAAGGTATGCTACTTCTGCATGGAAATTTCGTTGAATATTTTTATTTATTCTCTCAAATACTCCATCTGTTTGCATGAACGACATTCTTATCAAATCATTAGAGTTGTTTCCAGAATTTGGGAGGCAGAATATCACAACATGTAGAGGAACAGCAAAGAGACTGAAAAATAATTACCACATTGAAAAACTTCTCTTGCGCTGTCCCCATCTCTGTTTATACAGCAATGAATAAAAACCCAAGGCATGTTTAGATAAGTATAGTTATTAGCTACCTAGCTGTTAAACAGGCACAATTTCTTTGAGACTTCAGTTAACAGTTGTCATTTGGTTGATAATTTGCATTCCTGATTCATAAGCCCAGCCCAGTCTTTAAATCTTCACATTTTGAGGGCACGTATGTGAGGTGGAGTATTTAACCTCTTAGTTCAAATTAAATGTAGTGGTGAATGTGAAATCAGAAAAAAAAAAAAAAAACACCTCACATCAGTAAGCATGGAGCTAGTTAGAATCAGGGAAGAGAGGGATACTAGAGGGGGCTGAGGTATGATGTGCAAAAACGAGAAAGCAAGTTATGTACAGATTGTTCAACTGTAATATCAAGGTCCTATTGCTTTTTAAGTTAATGTTCAATAGTAGAGCTATGTTACAGCCAAAAATGCATACAAACACACCTCCATGGGGCCTAAGAATGCTTGTGATTTACTTTCTCAAGAAGGAGGAAATTCCAGTTTTACTCGTTTATAGGTGTGCTGCATTTTTGTTCTCTTCAAGTAAGCCAAGAAGTACAGATAAACTAATGTAAAAAATGGCCTCCTTCTACAGACTGAAAATAATTTTTGTATTGAAAATTTTAAACCTTATTTTATGATTCTTCCATTATATCAAGGCAGTAAAAATTGCTAAAATTAGCATATGATCTCAGTGGAGTAAATTAACCATTGCTTTAAGGTTAAAATAGTGAGTGAAGGATTGTACTTGAAACCACAAAACAATACATTTGTGTACCAAAGGATTGCTTCTGCAGGAGAAGCCACAAAAGCAAGCCTCAGGAATTGGTTCAACCTCAGCAAATAGTGTCAGTTGGTATTATGCCTATGAAGGAGACAATAAATATGATACAGCAAAAGGCATTTCTACCACCTCTAAAACGCCTGTTATACAAATCACTGTTTATCTGTTCTGAACTCTTTGGGAATATGAGAAGGTGGAACAGGCATTATGCTTTTTGCTTGTTGGCCCATTTTTTTGTATCATTCCTGAGTTACAGATTTCGAATCTATAAACCCATTGGAAGTCTTTCCCCAGCAATACAGATGATGTCAAAGGAACCACCTACAGTAGGAGAGTTAAACAGTGGCTCGCATAAAATCCTGGTGGTCCACCTGTCTTTCTATGTTACCTGGGAAAAAGATTCAGTGAAAGTCTGCAAACCCTCACAGCCCATATGGCCCGATCACACCAGGCTTGAGGAGCCCTGGTCTCAGGCCCTCCTACACCTCAGATGCCATTCCTGCCACCTGACTTCACAGAGCTTTGCTAAGCCAACTCCAAGTTGTTAGTAAAACACGGTAATGATGGCCCATTCCTGTGTTGTTATTTAAAATAGTTTGGCAGAGAGGAAATATAAGAATGGTTTCTTGAAGGTCAAGCTATTTCTGTCTATAGAGAAATAGTATGCTCAGAGCCAGAATAAGGAATAGGTCGGCAGAGCTAGCACCAGGGGCACTGAAATGTCTGTGAGGCCACTCTAGCTGACTGAAAATGCTGGGAGCTGTAGCAGATTTCATTTTCCAGCGCTCCTCTCAAGGAGGAATTGCAGATGATTGGAAGACATAACATGATAAGCTGCTCCCTTACCCTTGTAGCCCCAGCTAAGCAGGGTGCCTGAAACAAAGTAGGTGCTAAATAATATTCATTAACCAGAAATGATGGGAAGTGTGACCTCCAGAGGCATGTTCAAGTAGGAAATGATCACTTGATGGTCTCTAAAATGCTTTCAAAGAAACATTTATTTTCTTCTAAAATGCCCTCTAGAGAATGTGTGTTCCTTGAGTGGGGAACGTACCCTGAATTGCTCTGCAGTTTGAAGGAGAGTCTGCTATCTGAACCAACACTTTTCTGCTCTTGCTTCTCTCAGTGCTCAGTCTGTCTGCTAATATATATTCCATGTTCAAAAACTATCAGTTGGAAGCAGTGCCAAAGCATTAGCATGCCCTGTGTGCCCACATGTCTCAGTTTGGCCCTGAAAGGGATGCTATAGCTTTGGACTTGCTCGAAGATATATATTTTTTGGATTTCTAGCCCTAGTTCTGTTAATTTGTTCATCTTGGTGTTCACACAAGAAGCCCTGGTCAGATTCATGACTCAATGCCTTGTTAGTGAAGAACCCCCGCCCCCATCATCCCCCAAAATGCTTCAGAGGATTTAACTGGCTGTGCTGTTTCCAGTGAAATAATCAATGGGAATTGTTTATGTAAAGCAGCTTGGAGAAAATGTTTCATTGAATTTTATTAGAAATAAGTTTGAAACTAAAAATATCTGAAAATGAATTTATTTCTGGACATCAGACATTTTTAACTTCAAAAGAGTAAAATCATTGAAAAGTGTACATATTTAGACACACTACAGATATTTGCACAATTGCATTTAAACACTTTTAAAATAATTGGTACTTTATAAAACATACAATTTATTACAACAAATCATATTGCACACAAGGAAACTGAGAGATCACTCAGTGGTGATCTACGTAACCGTGTTTCCTCCATCCTTATTGAAAACATTTGGCCACGAAGACTTTATATGAAGTGTACCATCACCATGTGTAACAGACTATAGTAACTTTCTCTACAATAATTAAGAGACAGGATTTTTTTTCAGCTTTATTGAAGTATTGTTGACAAATAAAAATACATGTGTTTAGTGTACAACATGCTTTGTCCATTGTGAAATGATTACCACAGCCATGCTAATTAACATACATATCATCTCACATAGTTACACATAGTTATATCTGTTGCGTGTGTGTGTGTGTGCGTGTGTGTGTGCGTGTGTGTGTGTGTGTGGTGAGAGCTACTCTCTTAGCAAATTTCAAGTATACAACCCAATGATATTATCTGTAGTCACCATGCTGTACATTAGATCTCTAGAACTTATTTATCTTGTATAACTGAAACTTTGTGCACTTTGACCAACATCTCCCCTTTTCCCCAGCCTCCAGCCCCTAGGCAGCCACTAATCTACTCTCTTTCTATAAGCTTGACTTCTTTAGATTCCACTGTTAGAATGACTGCTATCAAAAAGACAAGATAGGTGTTGGTGATGATGTGGAGAAAAGTAAGATCATGCGGTATTTGTATTTGTCCTTCTGTGCTAGACTTATTTCACTTTGCACGGTGTTTTTTTGTTTTGTTTTGTTTGTTTGTTTTTGTTTTGAGATGGTGTCTCTCTCTGTCACCCAGGTTGGCATGCAGTGGCATCCTCTCGGCTCACTGAAACCTCTGCCTCCTGGGTTCAAGTGATTCTCCTGCCTCAGCCTCCTGAGTAGCTGGGACTACAGGTGTGCACCACCACACCCGGCTAATTTTGTATTTTTAGTAGAGACGGGGTTTCACCATGTTGGCCAGGATGGTCATGATCTCCTGACCTCGTGATCCACCCACCTTGGCCTCCCAAAGTGCTGGGATTACAGATGTGAGCCACCGTGCCTGGCCTCCTCTTATTTAAGTTTGAGTAATATTCCATTGTATATGTATATGAGACATTTTCTTTATCCATTTATTTGTCATTGAACATTTAGGTTGATTCCCTATCTTTGCCACTGTGAATATACTGCAGTGAGCATGGGAGTGCATATCTCTTTGAGATATTGATATCATTTCCTTTGGCTATATAGCCAAGAACGGAATTGCTGGATCACATGATAGTGCTGTTTTTGGTTTTTTTTTGGAGGAAACTCTATGCTGCTTTCCATAATGGCTATAGCAATTTTCACTCTCACCAACAGTGCACAAGGGTTTTCTTTTCTCCACATCCTTACCAACACTTGCTATCTTGTCTTTTTGATAGCAGTCATTCTAACAGTTGAGAGATGATATCTCATTGTGAATTTAATTTGCATTTCCCTGATGATTAGAGAAACTTCTTTGATTTTTGCAATAATGCTCAACAAAAATGTTGAGCATTTTTTCATATATCTATTGATCATTTGTGTGTCTTCTTTTGAGAAATGTCTGTTCAGCTCCTTTGCCCACTTTTTAACTGGGTTGTTTTCTTGCTATTGAGTTGGTGAGTTCCTTACAGATTTGGAGTATTAATCCCTTATCAGATACCTAGTTTGTAAATATTTTCTCCCATTCCATAAATTGCCTTTCACTCTATTAATTATTTCCTTTGCTGTGTATAAGCTTTTTAGTTTGATGAAATCTGATTTGTATATCTTTTGCTTTTGTTGCTTGTGCCTTTAGGGTCATATCCAAAAAAAATTTGCCCACACACCAATGTTAAGATGTTTTTTCTATGTTGTCTTCTAGTAGTTTTATAGTTTCAGATTTTACATTTAAGTCTCTAATCATTTTGACTTGGGTTTTGTAGATGGTACAATGTGAGGATCTAATTTTACCTTCTATACATGGATATCCAATTTTCCCAACACCATTTATTAAAGAGACTGTTCTTTCCCCATAGTGTGTTCTTAACAACTTTGTCTAAGAACAACTGACTGTAAATGTGTTGATTTATTTCTGGGCTCTCTATTTTGTTTCATTGTTCTGTATGTCTGTTTTTAATGGCAGTTCCATGCTGTCTTTGTTACTATAACTCTGTAGTATATTTTGAAATTAGGTAATGTGATATCTTCAGCTTTATTCTTTTTACTTGAAGATTGCTTTTCTATTTGGGGTCTTTTGGGGTTCCATGTGAATTTTAGAATTTTTTTTCTATTTCTGTGAAAAATGTCATTGAAATTCAGATAAAATTGCATTGAATCTGTAGATTGCTTTGAGTACTATGGACATTTTCACAATATTAATTTTTTCAACCCATGAACATGGGACATTTTTTCATTTATTTTGTCTTACAGAGATAAGATTTTAAAAAAGAGATAAAAATAAACAACAAAAACCCCTCACAAACTTCATGCTTTAAAGAACATGGTTTTGTGGTTTGAAATGCTTTACATAATGAGATTCCTGAATGAAATATGATCTATTGTACAATCAGAAATCATGATCTATGTTAACCATATCCCCAAAGATTGAAATATACTGTAGCTATAATATTTTCTTTTTTTTTTTTTTGAGACAGAATCTTGCTTTTTCACCCAGGCTGGAGTACAGTGGCACAACCATGGCTCACTGCAGCCTCAACCTCTCAGGCTCAAGTGATCTTCCTACCTTAGCCTCCCAAGCCACTGGAACTATAGGCATACATCACCACACCCAAGTATATTTTTTTATTTTTAGTAGAGATGGAGTTTCACCATGTTACCTGTTGGTATAATACCTATACAAATGTCTTGGTGGTGAAATTCAGCCTATAGTACTTCTTACTTCATTGCCAGAATTTCTGAACATTTATTAAAGGGGATTTGCTAAATCCTTCATTGAAATGCTACAGTGTTTAATTTCCCTGACTTTTGTTTCTGGATTACCACTCTTTAAAACCTCTGACAAGTCACAAAGAAGAATGGGAAACAAAAAAGGCCTACAGCTGAAAGAAGTGAAACTAGATAAAGATCAATTTTAAAATAGCCAAGTAAATAAGCAGACAGACAAAACCCTGAATATATTTCTTTAGTTACATACCATGTTTGCAAATTAGGAATATTATACATTTTTGTTAACTTTTGATGTTATTCTCTAGAGTATTCAAATTGCAAAGATACAATTTTTAGTCTGAAAAGAGACTTAAAGAGACATGATTTGAGTTGAATGCATAAAAATTGTTTCTGTTGATGTATTATTAAACTGAGAACAATAAAATATTTAAGAGGAATCTGTCATTTTCTGTTTTCCCTTTGAGATTCAAGGGAGATACTTATTGCATTATCATTTTGGATCAAAACATGTTGCAATAAATACACTTATTGATATTTAGCAATGCAGGGAGATGATATCCATTCTTTTCTCCTGCCATTCTACTCTTCACCCCATAAGTAAGGTTAGTTTCAGGTAAATGCTTCTGCCAGCAAACTGTCTGAATCTAGTCTCTGAATTTACCCCTCAGGTACTCAGTTATTTGTAGTGATCAATAGCAAATTTAAAAACTGGGTCATTATCAGCTCTTAGATAGGTGAAAGCAGGTGGGACTGAGACAATGGCTCCACATTTAGTCTTTTTGTTTATTTGCTTTGTTACAGGTACCTGTGTGCCTCTTCTTTGCAGAAGTAGTTTTTTGTTCCATAGCTCCTGATGGCCATTTCCCTGGCACTGAATACTCCAGGGCTCTATTCTACCCATTCTTGAATTTCACCTACTTGTTGTCTGTGAGAATTTGCAGATATCTGATGATAGACATTATATGTGTATGTGGTTTTGTAATTTTAATATTAAAAATGCAAAATAACAAAAAAGAGATGAAAATCACATCCACAACTTAAAGTAATCACTGTTAACATTTTGGAACATATATTTTCAATACATTTTCTATGCATAGATGTAAATGTAAGGCATTAGATAGCCTAACTTTGTCACAAAATATGTGTCTATTTTTTCTTCATTTTTAGTGTTCTCATAATATTTCATCCTACAAATGTACCACATTTTTAATCAATGTATATTTTTGACATTTAGAATGTTTTAAAAAATTCATGTTATAATAAATAGTTTTGCTTTATTGAGTAGCACACCCATAATACTTTCCTAAGGATGATAGAGGGTTTTTCTAAGGATAAACCCTATGAAGTAGAATTTTAAAAATGGAACCTGGAATGCTTGATCTTGTTATTTCCATGCTTCGAATCTGTGCTACTCAGGGTATGCTAACTACCATAAAATATAAAAGACGACCTGAAACTCACAGAGCTTTAATACACAAAGTTTTATTTTTTGCTCATGCAGAGGCTCATGAGGAGGTTCCTGGTCAGTGGCTCTCCTTGGTGGCTCTCTTCCAAGCAGTAAACTCAGAATCCTGACTCGTTTCACTGTATGTTTCCATCATCAAGGAGTCAATGGGGACTGTCCTAATATGACTCAGGATGTTTTATGGCTGTGCCTGAAACAGAGAACATCACCTCAGCTCACACCAAGTTGCCCATGACTTATAATCATAACTCTATCTATTATCTATTATCTATCTATCTATCTATCTATCTATCTATCTATCTATCATATCTATCTATCTATCATCTATCTATCTAATGTATGTGTCATGACTCAGTGTATCTATCTGCTGTTTTTGTGAGTGTGTGTGTATGTTTGGAGTGGTAATGATAGCAAATAAAGTTGTGTGTGTATGTGTGTTTTTGTCCAGGAGGAACATTTTTCTTAAATAGTACGCTTACATAACCTGAGGGAGTATTAATTCATGCCTGTAGTCCTGGTATGATTGCTCATAACACCTCTCTTACTCTCAAAAGTGTCTTGGTTGAGGAGGAGGCAGAGCAAGATGGCTGAATAGAACCCTCTGGCGATTGTACCCACCTCTCCCCAAAAAGAACACCAAGTTGAACAACTATCCATACAAGAAAGCACCTTCATAAAAAACAAAATCAGGTGAGCAATCACAATACCTGGCTTGAATATCATATCAAGGAAAGGGGCACTGAAGAGGGTAGGAAAGACAGTCTTGTATCACTGAAATTACCACTTTTGCATCACTGACAGCAGCCACGTGGTGTGGAGAGAATCTGTGTGCTTCAGAGGAGAGCACAGTGATTATGAAACTTTGCATTGAATTTAGTGCTGCCCTGTTACAGCAGAAAGCAATACAGGGCAGAATTTGGCTGGTGTCCACAAAGGGAACATTCAGAGCAACTCTAGCCAGAGGGGAATAACTCATCCCAGCAGTTAGAACATGAGTTCCGACTAGCCCTACCAGCACAGGCTAAAGCTGCTGGGGTCCTAAATAAACTTGAAAGGCAGTCTAGGCAACAAGGACTGCAATTCCTGGGCAAATCCTGGTGCTACGCTGGGTTTGGAGCCAATGGACCTGGGGTACACACAATCTAGTGGGACACCAGCTGGGGTGGCCAAGAGAGTGCTTGTTTCACTCCTCCCCCAACTCCAGACAATTCAGCTTGCAGCTCTGAGAGGAATTCCTTCTTTCCACTGAGGAGAGGAGAGGAGAAGAGACGAGAGGAGAGGAGAGGAGAGGAGAGGAGAGGAGAGGAGAGGAGAAGGGAGGGTAGGGGAGGGAAGGGGAGGGGAGGAGAGAGGAGGAGAGGAAAGATAACTTTGTCTTGCAGCTTGGATACCAGCTCAGCCACAGTAGGATGGGGCACAAGACAGTCTTGAGACTCCCATGTCAGGCCCTATCTCTGAGGTGATATTTCTAGACACACCCTGGCCCAGAAGGGAACCTGCTGCCTTGAAGGGAAGGACCCAGTCTTGGAAGGAGTCATTACCTGCTTACCAAATAGCCCTTGGACCTGGAATAAACATCAGCAGTTGCCAAGCAGTACTCGCTCTGAGCCCTGGATGAGACCCACTGCAGTGCGGGCTTCAGGTGTGACCTAGCACACTCCCAGCTGTGGTGGCCATGGGGCAGGGTGTGGGGTGGGGTTGGGGGGCAGATTTCTTCCACTTGAGGAACGCACAGGAAAGAGTAAAGGGGATTTTGTCTTGCAGCTTGGGTACCAGCTCAGCCACAGTGAGGTAGAGCACAAAGTGGCCTCCTGAGGCCTCCAATTCCATGCTATGGCTCCTGATCAGCATTTTTGGACCCACCATAGGCTGGAGGGAATCTATTACCCAGAAAGGTGGTACTCAGGCCCAGCAGCATTCATCACAAGCTGACTGAAGAGCCCTTAGGCCTTGAGTGAACATTGGCAGTAGCCAGGCAGTGCTCATCACCGGCCTGGGGTGGTGCTAGCCCCGGGGAAAGAGGTTTCTTCTGCTTGAGAAAAGACGAGAGGAGAGTGGGAAGTACTTTGTCTTGATGTTTGGATGCCAGCTCAGCCAGAGTAGAATAGAGCACCAGGTAGATCTCTAAGATTTCTGATATAGTTTGGCTCCATGTCCCCACTCAAATCTCATCTTGAATTGTAATCCCCACATGTCGAGGGAGGGACCTGATCAGAGGTGACTGGCTCATGGGGACAGTTTCCCCCATGCCATTTTCATGATAGTGAGTGAGTTCTCACAAGAGCTGATGATTTTAAAGTGTGGCATTTCCTCACGCACTCTCTTCCTCCTGCCACCATGGAAGATGTGCCTTCCTTCCCCTTGTTTCCTGAGGCCTCTCCAGCTCTGCAGAACTGTGAGTCAATTAAACCTCATTTGTTTATAAATTACCCAGTCTCAGGTGGGTAGCAGTGAGAAAACAGACGAATACAGTTCCCAACTCCAGGTCCTGGCTCCCATATAGCATTTCTGGACCCACCCTGGGCTAGAGGGGAGCTCACTGTCCTGAAGGTAAGGATATAAGCCTGTTAGGATTTACCACCTGCTGATTGTAGAGCCCCTGGGCCTTGAGGGAATATTGGTGGTTACCAAGCAGTGGTTGTTGTAGGCCTTAGGCAAGAGCCAGTGACATGTTGGCTTCAGGTCTGATCCAGTGCAGTCCCAGTGGTGGTGGCTACATGGTTGCTTGTGCCATCTCTCCTCCAGCTCCTGGCAGCTCGGCATGGAGGGGGGCTCCATTAGTTTGGGAGAAACTAAGGGGAGAGAATGAGAGTGTGAGTGTCTGCATGGGAATCTGGAGAATTCTCTTGGGTCTTACCCAAGACCACCAAGGCTGTATCTTTATGAGTCTATAAAGGTCACAGCATTTCTGGGCTTGGGGAGCCTCCTAATGTGGATATGGCTGCAGTGACCAAAGACTTAAATCACAACACTCAATTCCCTTTGAACACTTGGTAAGCCTTCCCAAAAAGGACAGGTACAAACTGTGAAGACTATGATAAATACCTAACTCTTCAATACTCATACTTTGATGAACATACATAAGCATCACGACCATCCAGGAAAACATGACCTCACTAAATGAAATCAATAAGTCACCAGTGACCCATCCCAGAGTGATAGAAATATGTGACCTTTCAGACAGAGAATTCAAAATAGCTGTTTTAAGAAATCTCAATGAAGTTCAAGATAACATGGAGAAGGAATTCAGGATCTTAAAAGACAAATTTGACAGTGAAATAATTAAAAACAATCAAACAGAATTTCTGGAGCTGAGAAATTCAACTGACATACTGAAGAATTTATTAATAGCAGAATTGAAGCAGAAGACAGAATTAGTGAGCTTGAAGACAGAATTTAAAAAACACAGAAGAGACAGAAAACAAGAAAAAAAGACTGAAGTTCACCTGCAAGATCTATAAAATAGCCTCAAAAGTGTTATTGACCTTAAAGAGGAGGTAGTGAGAGAGAGATCCGGGTAAAATTTTATCAAAAGGAAAATAACATAATTTTCCAAACTGAGAGAAAAGTATCAATATTCAAGTATAAGAATGTTATAGAACACCAAGTAGATTTATCCCAAATAAGACTACCTCAAAACATTTAATAGACAAACTCCCAAAGGTCAAAGATAAAGAAAGGATTCTAAAAAGCAGCAAGAGAAAAGAAACAACATATAAAGGAGATCCAATATGTCTGGCAGCAGACTTCTCAGTGGAAACATTACAGGCCAGAAGAGAGTAGCATAACATATTTAAAGTACTGTTGGGAAGCATTTTAATCATTGAATAATGTATCCAGTGAAAATATCCTTTAAACATGAACAACAAAGACTTTTCCAGACAAAAACTGAGGGATTTCATCAACACCAGATCTATCCTACAAGAAATGCTAAGGGGAGTTCTTTGATCTGAAAGAAAAGGCCATTGATGAGCAATAAGAAATCATCTGAAGGTACAAAACTCACTGGTAATAGTAAGTACACAGACCAACACAGAGTATTATAACACTGTAATTGTGGTGTATAAATGACTCATGTCTTGAGCAGAAAGACTAAAAGATGAACCTATCAAAAATAATAACTACAATAACTTTTTAAAACATAGTATAATAAGACAGAAAGAGATATGACGACAAGTTAAAAAGTGAGGAGGGGGTATGAAGTTAAAGTATAGTTTTCATTAGTTTTCTCTTTGCTTTTGTAATCAGTGTTGCTATCAGCTTAAAATAGTGGGTTATAAGATGTTATTTGCAAGCCTTATGGAAACCTTAAATTAAGAAACCGACAAGAGAGATACGAAAAATAAAAAAGCAAGAAATTAGAACATACCACCAGAGAAAATCACCTTCACAAAAAGGAAGACAGGAAGAAGGGAGAGACAGAGAGAGAGGGATGGATGGAGGGAGGGAGGGAGGGGAAGGAAGGAAGGAAGGAAGGAAGGAAGAAAGGAAGGAAGGAAGGGAGGGAGGGAAGATGATAAAACAATCAGAAAACAACAAAATGGCAGTAGCAAGTCCTTATCAATAATAACATTTAATGTAAATGAACTAAACTCTCCAATCAAAAGACAATGAGTGACTGAATGGATAACAAAAGAAGACCCAGTGATATGTTGTCTGCAAGAAACACATCTTGCCTATAAAGGCACATGTAGACTGAAAATAAAGGGATGGAAAAAGAAATTTTATTCAAATGGAAACCAAGAAAGAGCAGGAGTGGCTATATTTATATGAGACAAAAAGATTTCAAGAAAAATACTATACAAAGAGGCAAAGAAGGTCATTATACAAAGATAAAGGGGTCAAATTCAAGGAGAGTATCACAGTTGTAAATATATATGTACCCAATACTGGAGTACTCAGATATACAAAGCAAATATTATTAAAACTAAAGAAAGAGATAAGAAATCAATGCAATTTGGTGACTTTAAGGTCCAGCTTTCAGTATTGGGCAGATCTCCCAGACAGGAAATCAAAAAAAGAAACATTGGACTTAGTCTGTACCATAGATCAAAGGGACCTAACAAATATTTACAGAATATTTCACCCAATGACTGTAGAACACACATTCTTCTCCTCAGCATATGGATCATTCTCAAGGATAGACCACATGTTAGGCCAAAAACAAGTCTTAGAGATTTCAAAAAATTGAAATCATATCAAGTATTTTCTCTGACCACAAGGGAATAAAACTAAAAATTATTAATAAGAGGAACTTAGAAAACTATACAAGCAAATGGAAATTACACAATATGCTCCTGAATGACTAGTGCGTAAATGAAAAAATTAAAAAGAAAATTTAAAAGTGTCTTGAAACAAATCAAAATGGAAGCACAACATATTAAAACCTATGGGATACAGAGAAAGCAGCACTAGGAGGAAAGTTTATAACAATAAACACCTACATCAAAAAAGTAGAAAAATGTCAAATAAACAATGTAATGATGCATCTTAAAGAACTAGAAAGGCAAGAGCAAACCAAACCCAAAATTAGAAGAAAAGAAATTAAAAAAGATAAGATCAGAAATATATGAAATTGAAATAAAAGACAACACACAGGGTAATAAAACAAAAGGTTTTTTTTTTTTTAACAAAAAAATATAAACAAAATTGACAAACCTTTAGCAACACTAAGGGAAAAAAAAGACCCAGATAAATAAAATCAGAGATGAAGAAGGAGACATTACATCTGATACCACAGAAACTCACAGAATCATTAGTGGGCTACTTAATAACTATATGCCAATAATTGGGAAACCTAGAAGAAACAGATAAATTCCCACACACATGCAACCTATCATGATTAAACCATGAAGTAATCCAAACCCTGAATAGACCAATAACAAGTAATGAGATCAAAGCTGTAATGAAGAGTCTCCCAGTATAGAAAGCCCAGCACCCAATGACCTCACTGCTGAATTTTACCAAACACTTAAAGAAGAACTAATACCAATCCTGCTCAAACTACTCTGAAAAATAGAAGAGGGAATACTTCCAAACTCATTCAAGGAAGCCAGTAATATCTTGATACTAAAACCAAACAAAGAAACATTAAAAAAAAACCCAAAACAAACAAACAAACAAAAAACACACAAGCAAAGTCATTGACACACATTGATGCAGAAATCCTCAACCCAAAACTAACAAACTGAATTCAACAACACATTAAAAAGATCTTTTATTATGACCAAGTGGGATTCATCCCAGGGATGCAAGAATAGTTAAATACATGCAAATAAATAAATGGATGCATTATATCAATAGAATGAACAAAATCCATATAATTATTTCAAAGCTTTTCATAATTTTCAACATCCCTTCATGATTAAAAAATTAAAAACTGAGTATAGAAGAAAGATATTTCCAACATAATAAAAGCTGTATATGACAGACCCACAGCTAGTATCATACTAAACAGGGAAAAATTAAAAGCCTTTCCTGTGAGATCTGGAACGTGACAAGGATGACAACTTTCACCACCGTTATTCAACATAGTACTGGAAGTCCTAGCTAGAGCAATCAGACAACAGAAAGAAATAAAGGGCATCCAAATTAGAATGGAAGGAGTCAAATTATCGTTGTTTGCAAATAATATGATTTTATATTTGTAAAAACCTAAATACCATCAGAATACCTTTAGAACTGACAAACAAATTCAATAAAGTTGCAGGATACAAAATCAACATATAGAATCAGTAGCATTTCTATATGCCAACGTGAACAATCTGGAATAGAAATAAAAAAGTAATCCCATTCACAATAGCCACACATGAAATTAAATACCTAGGAATTAACCAAAGAAATAAAATATCTCTATAATGAAAACTGTAAAACATTGATGAGAAAAATTGAAGAGAACACCTTAAAAAGGAAAGAGATTTCATGTTCATGAATTGGAAGAATCAATATTGTTAAAATGTTCATACTACCCAAAGCAATCTACAGATTCAATGTAATCCCTATCAAAATACCAATGAGATTCTTCACAGAAATAGATAAAACAATCCTAAAATTTATGTGGAACTATAAAAGACTCAGAATAGACAAAGCTATCCTAGGCAAAACGAACAAAACTGGAGGAATCATATTACCTGACTTCAAATTATATTACAGAGCTGTACTAACCAAAACAGCATGATACTGGCATAAAAACACATAGACAATGGAACAGAATAGAGATCCCAGAAACAAATCCATACATCTACAGTGAATTCATTTTTGACAAAGGTGCCAAGAACATATTTTGCAGAAAGAAAGAACAGTCTTTTCAATAAATAGTACTTGGAAAACAGGATATCCATATGCAGAATAATTAAACTAGACCTCTATCTCTCACCACACACAAAATTCAAATCTGAATGGAATGAAGACTTAAATCTAAGACTTGAAACTTGAAATTACTAAAAGGAAACATTGGTGAAACTCTTCAGTACATTGGTCTGGGCAAAGATTTCTTGAATAATACCCCACAAGCACAGGAAACCAAAGCAAAAATGAACAAATGAGGTGACATCAAGTTAAAGAGCTTCTGCAATGAACAAAGTGAAGAAAACCCACAGAATGGGAGACATATTTGCCAAATATACATCTAAAAAGGGATTAATAACCCAAACATATAAGAAGCTCAAACAACTCAATTAGAAAAAAATGTAATAATTTTATTTTAAAATGGGGAAAATATCTGAATAGACATTTTTCAAAAGAAGGTATACAAATGGCAAACAGGTATATAAAAAGGTGCTCTACATCACTGATCATCAGAGAAATGCAAACCAAACCATGGTGAGATATCATCTCATCCCAGTTAAAGTGGCTTTCATCCAAAGGATAGTCAATAACAAATGGTGGTGCAGATGTAGAGAAAAGGGAACTATTGTACACTGTTGATGGGAATGTACAATCAGTATGGAGAATAGTATGGAAACTCCTCAGAAAACTAAAAATAGAACTACCATATGACCTACCAATTTCACTGCTAGATATATACCCAGAAGAAAGGAAATCAATATACTGAAGATATATCTGCACTCCCAAGTTTACTGAAGCACTGTTTACAATAGCAGAAGATTGGGAAGCAACCTAAGTGTCCATCAACAGATGAATGGGTAAAAAAAAAGTGGTACACATACACAATGAAATACTATTCATCCATAAAAAAGAACGAGATCCTTTAATTTGCAACAACATGGATAAACTGGAGGTTATTACATTAAGTGAAATAATCCAGGAACAGAAAGTCAAACTTCACATTTTCCCACTAACTTGTTGGAGCTAAAAATTAAAACAATTGAACTAATAGAGCTAGAGAGTAGAATGATGGTTACCAGAGTCTGGGAAGGGTGTGGGTGGGGTAGAGGAGAGCTGGCCAGATGGGTACCTCTGACTTTGGAACTCTAGAACAGTTCCCAGGGCAGAGAGACCAGTGCTGATGCTTATGATCTTTTCCCGAGACTAGAAGCTGCAAGAAGGTAGATTTTAGTTAAATATAAGAAAGACTTAAAAAAAAAAAGTAAAAAGTAAAAAAATTTAAATGATTAAAAAAATTTTAAAAAGACATTTCTACAATTAATATCATTCAAAAAACTGAAATGTGATACTTTGTAAGATAGTGAGTTTCCTATTTTTGGGGCAGTTCAAATGGAGATGAGATTAGCATTTACAAGAGGTATTATAGAATGGATTCTTTAATTCATTGGGAGGTTGGAATAGATACATTCTAAAATTCTCTTAACTCTAAGATTCTGTGATTTGAAATGACATGGCCCACTTGGAACAGGTCCAATAGGGTCTTTTTCAGGGGATCACTTATTGCTCTCAAATGCAGTTGCTTAAGATAGCTGTGATTTGAACTGGATTTTTAGATGAAGGGCTCAACCATATTTTCTAAAATAGTTTAATAGTAGTGATATTTTCAATGCTTCCAAAAGTGGAATTTCCTTTCTTTGCCTTAGGGAATTGCCACTATAGAATCTAATACTGTGTCTTTTCAACTGAACGGATAAAAACATGACTCTTCTTAAAGGCATTATTTTTAAGTGCACTATTTTCTCTACAATTCTGGTCATGTTTGCTGCAAGTAAAAGAAAGAAACTGTGATTAGTTACACTCACATGATGTAATGGATGATTGCTAGCTTTGTTCTCTTTCCCTTTTGCATCCCTAGGGGCTTGCTTTGCCTCTAATGCCACATAAATTATTTCTTTTTCACTGTAAAAGAGAGAGAGAGTGATATGGTTAGGCTGTGTCCCCACCCAAATCTCATCTTAAACTGTAGTGCCCACACGTGTTGTGTGAGGGACTCGGTGGGAGATAATTGAATCATGGGGGCGGTTTCCCCCATACTGTTCTCCTGGTACTCAATAAGTCTCAGGAGATCTGATGATTTTATAAGGCATTTCCCCTTTTACTTGGCTCTCATTCTTTCTTGCCTACAGCTGTGTAGGATGTCCCTTTGCTCTTTGTCTTCCGCCATGATTGTGAGGCCTCCCCAGCCAAGTAGAACTGTGAGTCTGTTAAACCTCTTTTTCTTTATAAATTACCCAGTCTCAGGTATATCTTTATCAGCAGCATGAAAATGGACTTATATAGAGAGAGAGTGAGAGCAGGAGAACGGGAGAGGAATAAATATTGAGAGGGAATAAAGACAAAGGAAAGAGAATGACATGAAGTAGTCACAGACAAAGTGATAGAATTGCTTTACTTTTAAATTAGGCATTGGTAGAATTGCCTGGTAATGGAATAGTTAAAAATATGCTATAAAATACATCGATTTTCACACAAGTTAAAGAAGAATAGTATAATTACAGAGAACAAAACCATCGTTATGGACAATGAGAGTGAATAGAGAATACAGTTAAGTTTCTGCTTTGACTTTGCTCTGCATGCAAAAAATTTTAAAATACCATATTCATACGCACAAATTTGAAAATACGTAGTCTGATACATTTAAAGTGGCTGACTTCCTTTTTTATTTTTTGGCAACTATGGTTTCTTTCCCTCTTTTAGGCATGAACCAAACCAAGGTCCCCCGGCTCTGCTTCTGGTTGAGTTCCTGTTTGCATTGTGGAGTGTGGAGGCTGGCTTTGCGGTGGCCATCAGCCTGCCTTATCTATTCTCTTCTACCCTCTTCCTCATTCTTCTCCCTTTTTCAATTTTTGACAGCCCAGTCATAATCACAACAAACCTGAATATTTTTCCTAAATTGTTTTTCCTTTCAGAATTTACTAAGAGAAGCCATGCCATTCGTTATATGGATTCCAAATTTGGTTTTAATTTCATAATTAAAACTAAAGGCCTTATCTTTGAGCAAAATGGATTAATTTAAGGATTTCTAGGAGTCATTTCAGGTAAGGACAACATCAGAGGGCTCAATGAATCTGACGAACGTGTCAACCTTGTGTACACATGAGAAAGAGAAAAACAAAAGGCTCTTTTTGAACAATGGCCAAAACAGCAAAAAATCTTACCTCATGTGGCTCTCTGAGCATGAAAATAAAAATACGAGCAATATTTTGTCCCCTAAACAGTTGCAAATTGACCTCATACTATTGTGTCTTACTCATTCTTAAGTGATATTAACAATTGTTGGCTTTATTGGTCAAGAACAAAAGTAGAGTGTTGTCAGTTCTCAAAAAGTCAGGCTCTAAATATCTCACGTCAACTTCCTTCTTACAGTATTGGCCGTTTTTCGTTATTATTCATTCCTCTTTTTCGACTCTCTTTATCCTCTTTTTTTATCATTCACTTCCTAGTTCCCATAGTTTTAAATATCATCTAAAAGTTGTTGACTGTCAGTTTGTATCTGCATTCTTCATTTTAGTAAAGATGTTACTCTGCTGACTTCTCATTTGCTTTGTTTCTGATATGAAATCTGGTGTCATTGTTAAATTCGTTCTTTAGTAGATTATATATTTTCTATGGCTGTGTTTAGATTTTTCTTTATCACTGGTTTTAACCAGTTTGATTATAATGTATCTAGGTATAATTTTCTTCATTTTTTTGTGATTGAGTTTATTGAATTCTTAGGTATATAGGTTTATATGCAATTCGGAAAAATTTTTCCATTACTTTTCCTAATATTCTTTCTGTTCTACTCTCTTTAGGAGACTTCAGTTAAAGACAAATTAGACCATTTGAAGTCATTCCACAGCTCACCAATCCTTTCATTATTTCTTACTCCTTTTCTTCTTTTGCATAGTTTCTATCGCTATGGCTGCAAGTTCACTAATGTTTTCTTCCATAATGTCTAATCTGCTATTAATCCCATGCAGCATTATTATTTTTTAATTTCTCACATTGTAATTTTCACCTCAACAAGTTTGTTTTCCCCCCTAGTTTTCTCTCTCCATATTTAACCTTTTGAACATATGGAATACAGTTTTAAAAACCTGTTTTAACATCCTTCTCTTTTAATTCTAACATCTGTATCTGTCTGAATTTAGACAGATAAGATCGATTATTTATCTTGATTGCTTTTTCTCCTAATTATGGATGTAAATTTTAACTTGTTGACGACTGGACACATTTTTGTTTCCTACAAGTGTTCTTGAGCTTAGTTCTGGGATATAGTCAGTTACTTAGTTCTTGCAAACAGTTTGATCCTTTCAAATCTTGCTTTAAAGATTTGCTAAATGAGACAAGAAAAGTGCTCAGTCCAGGGTTTCTTAATCCCCACTACTGAGGGAAGGCCTTTTGTGTTCTCTACCCATTGCCTGTAAACAATGAGGTTTTTATTCCGGCTGGTTGGGACAGGCACTATTTCTGGTCCTGTATGAGTTCCAAGTATTCTTCAAGTGGTCCTTTATCCAGGCTTGGATAATTTCCTCACATACATGAATGGATCTATACTTGCTAAATACTTGAGGGAAACCCTACGTGGATCTCTGGAATTCTCTTTCTGTGTACTGTCTTCTCTCTGCTACTCTGTCCTGTGAACTCTGCCTCCTTGGCCTCCCAGCAGTCTCCACTCCATCTCTTCAACTCAAGAGTCTTCCAGGCTCTACTTGAGTTCCTCTTTCCTGTGTCAGAGCATGTAATCTCTCTCAAGGAAGTAATCCAGGGCAATTGTACACCTCATCCCATTGGTTTCTTTCCTCAATTTCACTGTCCTTTTTTTTGCCTGGTGTCTTAAAACTGTTGTTTCATATTTTTTTTTTATTTGTTCATTGTTTCAGATTAGAGGATAAGTCCAGCCCCTATTGCTCCATGGTGACTGGAGGGAGGCCAGTCTCCAATTTTGGCCTTTTTCTTCAACAGCAATTACCCGCTCAACATTAAAACTTGACTGTCTAACTTTCTACATTATTGTGTACACAACTGAATTCTTTTTTATCTGCAAAAGCTGCTTTTAAATTCTCCTCTGTGCTCTGGTCATTCAAGTCAAAATTTATAGTCATCCTCTTTTATTTCTCTTTTATGCCCCAAAGTCTATCCATCATTGAATACCATGAACTCCACCTTCCAGATACATTCCAAATCCAACCTCTTTATACCTTAACTGATACCACTTTACTCCAAGACAACATCAGATTACTGCAATAGCTCAGTGTCAGTCTGGGATCTGGCAGGGTTAAAAGATAGTACACCCAAACTGATGAATTAGGGAGAGAAGCTAAGGAGATTATTTGAAAAGGTGAAGGTAGGGTTAGGGAAACCAATAAAGAAATGTTCTATCAATAGGAAGTGATTTTCACCCCAAACCCTGAAGGGACAAAGGGAGTGAGCAGATACCAAAATTCAGGGAAATTAGGGGCTGATAGCACCTATGGCCTTGGTAGGGAGATGTAGCCAACCCTCAACAACCTAGGAGGGAGGGTAGCAGGGAGGCTTAATGCACCAACTGCATTCTCTTCTCAGTCTTCTGCTGGCGGCTCCCATGAGCTGAAGACAAAGAAACTCAGACATAGCACAAAAAGGTCAGATTCTAGGGACCCATTGTGGAGACAGGTACAGAGAGAGTCTGTAGGAGCAAATAGAAGTTCCTGAGCCCAGGCCCCCAAGTGGCCTCCTTATTCTATGCAAGCCTCCTACAGGCTGTTTATAGCAGCCACAGGAACCCGTTGAAGATAGATATAAATCTATCTACATCATTCTAGTGCTTAAAACGCTGAAATGGCTTTCCTTGACACTTGGAATAAAATTTAAAATCTTTCCTCTAAAGTTCTTCCATGATCTCATCCTTGGCTACTTTTCCAGTGCAGTCTCTAATTACTATTCCCATCTCTTATTCTGCTTCAGCTACAATGGCCTTCCTGCTGTTCCTCAATACTCCAAATTCCTGCCTGTTTTGCACTTGCTGTTATCGCTAGTGGAAAGGTCTTTCCCATCCCCTCGTTTTATTTGAGTTTTTGAGAGAGTTTCTCAGATTGACCCATATGAAATAGTAGGTTTTATTATTCTACAGCTCCTCATCCTTTTTTGTTTTATATTTCTTCACTTATTTATTCACCTGTTTATTACCCCCCTTCCTCCATTAGAATATAAGCTCCATGAAAGTAAGAGCTTTGTCTGTATAGTGGCTGCTGTGTCCTTGTAGTTACAACAGAGATGGTCACATTAAAAATATGCAAACATTAATTGAATAAGTAAAGGAATATCAGGTAATTGTCTTCTTTCCTAATCCAAAGAAACTGTCTTAAAGTCCCCCCTAATTGTTGCATCTTATTGTGTAACACTGTCACTTCATTTCATTTCATTTCTGTAGGCATTCAGAGATTGTGTATTAGTTTGCTTGGGCTGTTGTAACAAAGCACCCCTGTCTGAGTGGCTTAAACAACAAAAACTATTTTCCCACAGTTCTGGAGGCTGGAAGCCTGAGATGAAGGTACATTAAGGGTTGGTTCCCTCTGAAGACTGTAAGAAAAAATATGTTCCCTGCCTTTGCTCCAGCTTCTGGTGGTTTGCTGGAAATCTTTGGCATCTCTTGGCTCTGTCCTTATCTTCAGATGGCACTCTCCTTGTATACATATCTGTCTCCAAATTTCTCCTCTTAACAAGAACACTAGTCATAGCTGATTAGGGGCCCACCTGATCCAATGTGACCTCATCTTGACTTAACTATTGATATCCTCAATGACTCATTTCCAAATAAAGTCACATTCTGAGGTACAGGGGGTTAGGACCTCAGCATATGAATATTGGAAAAATGCAATTCAACTCATAACAATTAGTGAGCTTGTCATATGAATCAAATAAATGACAATATGTAAGCATAAACAATTAAAATAATATTTTAAATGTTTTAATAATTTATTTTGAAGTAATTTCATATTTCCTGAAAAGTTGCAACAACAGAACAAAAAACTCCTGTATCCCTTTCAGTTTTACTCTTTTGTAAACATTTTGTTGTATTCATCACGGTCTTCTCTCTCTCTTTGTTTCTCCTTCCTTTTCTCCTCCCTCCCTCCTTCCCCTCCCTGGTACACTGTTCCTTTGCTGAACTATTCAAGAGCAAGTTGCAGTCATAGTACCCCATTTGCCCTTAAAAACAGCAGTATGTAAATCTCCGAAACAAGGTGTTGAGAGTTGGCAGATACCTACAAAACCACACTGCAACCACCCAAATCAGTAAATCAATATTAATGCAATAATAACATCTAGTCAATGAAGCATATTAATTTTTTTCCAAATACCTCAACAAGGTCTCTTTTTCCTTTCCAGCTCAAGATTCAGTTCAGAATCACATATTGCCTTTAGTTGTCATGTGTATTTTGTCTCTTCTAATGTGCAACTGTTTCTTCATCTTCCCTTGTCTTTTAGGATCTTGACAGTTTGGTTCTGTGGGCTGTCCTTCAATCTATCTGCTGGATTCTTCTTTGTGTCCAGTCTTAAGCTGTGCATTCCTGTAGGAATACCACAGAAGTGATGCTGAGCTCATCTCAGTGAATCCATATCAGGGGCCACATGGAGTTGATCTGTCCTATAGCCAGTGATGTTAACTTTGATCACATCGAAGTGGATGTTTGTCAGATTTCTTCACCTTAAAGTCCCCATGTTTCCTTTTGTAATTGAAAAGTATTTTTTTTTTTTTTAATCTCAGAGATACTCTGAGACTATCAACATCCTGCTCCTCATCAAATCTCTAGCTCCGAGCCTAAGCATCTGTTGGAAGACTACCACCTGGATCAACAACCACTGATGTGGTATTTTCTGTTTCCATTATTTCTCCCACCATTACTCTTTGGTATACTAATTCAAGGAAAATTCATGTAAATTTCTTTCTTCATTTAATTTTTAAGGCCAGAATATTCTTCAAGATTTCTATCTTATTCAAAGGGCTGCAATCTGTTTCTATAATTACTATTTTGGTGTTCAAATTTTCCAAAGTTTGTCAGTGACAGGCTCTTGCTGGGCTCCTGTGTCCTTCTGACATACCCCTATCATTCTTTGAGCACTTCCTTACATTTTGCCACAAAAAAGATGTTATAGGTGTGTCTTGTACTTTCCTTGTCCAAGCCCTGAATCAGCCATTTTTCTGAGGTCTCCTTATTTGTTTTAGTGGAAGAAGGTTTCTAGGACTCATGATCTGGGCCCTCACTATGCTCATTGCTTCTGGAGTTGCTCAGAGGCCCTCTCAGAAACAGAACTATAAAATAAATATCTAGCAATATACATACTTATACATATCATACACACACACACACGTGTGTGCACACACATTTTTATGTCCACTCCTACCTTTCCCACATTTGCAAATCCATTCTCCAACAGTGAGAAACTCTGCTCTCATCACCCTTCATGTCGCCTCCTCTGCTCAGGGCCCACGTGTGACCCTCCCTGCAGGCCATCTCCTTTGCCCTGCCTCTACTGCTCTCTCCTCAGCTCCTGGCCTGACACATGTCCTGGGCTGCTGCCACTCCAGCTTCAAGTCATGGAGGTATGGAAAGGGAATAGAAAGACAAAAAAAAGAGGAAGATTTACAAGTAGCATTAGATCTCTGGATGTGCTGAATAACTCTTGTCTTCACATTCATTTTCTAGCCTTCCCTTGCTCCACCTGTGTTTGACACTTTGTGTATCTTCACATAACAGGCAGTGAATCAAAACTCACTTCAGTGTGCTGACCAGTAAGTATGTAATGTACTCATCTGCATGGTACAAGTGGGGAGTGAATGAACCACACTTGTTCTCAGACAGTTTACCACTGAGTAGGGAAGAAAATACACATGCCTGAATCTGTTTTGTCAAACAAGCTGCCCTTGTTAGAGTATAATATGAGAGTCATATAAAAGCAGCCTTGTTTCTGTCACCTTATCCCTGTTTGACTCTGTGTTAAGGACTCTCCCGTGTAACATGTTTGCACATTCTGAGAACATCTGTCACTGACTGTATCTGCCATGAGTTAAGCCATGCGGGTCCTCCCACTGGCCACCTCCATTATCGTCTCACAACTTCTGGGCTTTTATGTTCCATTTAATTGTAGGGGTCTTTTGCCTCTCAAGTCATTCTGGAGTGGGATTCTTTTTCAAACAAACTCAGTTTTGATGGACCCAAGATCTTCTGCAAAGCCCGCTTCTGGTGTTGGGCAGGCACCCACCTTTGCCCTGCCGTCTGTGCATGTGGTGGACTCATTCTCAACTTGGCTCTGTTAAGTCTGTGCTCAGGAAGGAGCAGCTTCCGTCACATCTCCAGCCCGAGCTTCTTTAGGGCTTACGTGCCAGTTGTGATGTCACTTAAACTCCAGGGGCCTGTAATCAAGCTCGTGTGGTTTCTCTGAGGCCCCTCTAGCTTAATTTCAGATGAGATCAAAACAACCTCCTTTGATCTCTCAGCATACTAATACTAAGGGGTGCATTTGGGGTGACAGTGATACTTTTTCTTAATCTGGATGATGGTTTCTTAGTATGTCCATTTTGGGATAATCCATTGAGCTGCATATTCATGATGCGTGCAGCTTTCACTATGTGGGCTCTACTTCAATGAAGAGCAATTATTACAAATGTATTCAGAAGATAAGTTGAATAATTTACATTTTGAATTGGTATAGATTACCCTCCTTAATTATGGCTGAATAAGGGCACCTCATCAAATTTAACATTCCATCCAAATTTGGACTGAGTGTCCACTTACCCTTCTAGTACTCACAGGTTCATTCCTGGCATGCCTAGCTCCATTAGTCAGGGTTCTTTGGATATCAAGGGACAGAAACCCAATTTGAAACAGCACAAAGTGGAATATATTGATGTATGTAAACAAATTACTGCAGAGAAAAGGGTAAGTAAGGCAAGCTTCAGAGACTGGAATGCTTCAGAGCATTTTGTGTCGTTTCTCTGATTTGTTTCTCTCTCATTTCTATGACAACGTCATTCGTTCAGACCAACCTGTTCCACAAAGCTCTAGTCATGACTGTTAGCAGTAGCAATGCTCCACTTCCCTCATTTGCCCCTTTCTCAATTTGAAAAGTCCTGGGGAAGGCTTCTAATCAGTTTGGGTCCCATGTCCACCACTTCTGAGGAGTGGAGGAGTAGGGAGAGGAAAGAGCAGAGACACTTATGGTTGGAATGGGAGGGGTAATAGTCCCTCAAAACAAAGGGTTGTAGTGTCCAAAATAAATGGGAGAAATCCCAGAACAAAGCACAATTTACACGAGTTTGCTGATTGTCCCTAGCCTTCAACAGCTCCCATAGGGTACACAGTAGTTGTTAGGAATGGGCTGTGAGGAATGAGCATTCTTTTTTCTTTTGTGTTTTGTTTTGTTTTTTGAGATGGAGTCTCACTCTGTCACCCAGGCTGGAGTGCAGTGGCACAGTCTCGGCTCACTGCAACCTCCGCCTCCCGGATTCAAGCAATTCTCCTGCCTCAGTCTCCCAAGTAGCTGTGACTATAGGCACATGCTGCCACACCGGGCTAATTTTTTAGTATTTTTTAGTAGAGACAGGGTTTCACTGTGTTGCCCAGGCTGGTCTTGAACTCCTGAGCTCAGGCAATCCGCTGCCCCGACCTCCCAAAATGCTGGGATTATAGGTGTGGGAATGAGCATTCTTAATCCTGGAGGATCTTGGGAGCTGTGTGCAAAATTGAGCATAACACACTTAGCAAGGGTTTATTGTTGATGATGGTGATCACCATAATAGGATGATGACCATATTCAAGGAGTTGTTTTACATTTTCTGAAAGAGAAAATAAAATATAGGAAACACAGGAATGGAGTATAAAATACATTTTCCCTTGAGCTTTTCAGGAAATTTTTTTATCCTTGCTAGATAGAAAATATTTACATAAGGCCGGGTGCGGTGGCTCACACCTGTAATCCCAGCACTTTGGGAGGCCGAGGCGGGCGGATCACAAGGTCAGGAGATCGAGACCACGGTGAAACCCCGTCTCTACTAAAAATACAAAAAATTAGCCGGGCGCGGTTGTGGGCGCCTGTAGTCCCAGCTACTCGGGAGGCTGAGGCAGGAGAATGGCGTGAACCCGGGAGGCGGAGCTTGCAGTGAGCCGAGATCGCGCCACTGCACTCCAGCCTGGGCGACAGAGCGAGACTCCGTCTCAAAAAAAAAAAAAAAAAAAAAAAAAAAAAAAAAAAAAAAAGAAAATATTTACATAATGTCGATAAGCATTCATCGACTGCCCAGGAGTTTGGGGATAGTGTTCCTTTCCAGTTTCTCATTGGATTGTATTGCATTTTCAAGTTCAGCTCTTTATTGAATACCTATGACATGCAAGATGCTTATGATAGGTTATTTTTAATCCTCACGACAGTTTTGCAAGTTAAGTATTATTATGCACATTTCATAGATGAGTAAACTCTATTTGTTATCTATTGCTGTGTTACAAATTACCACAAAACTTAGTGGCTTAAAACAAAAAACATTTATTACCTCATAGTCAAGACAAGACAAGAGATAATGCAATGCTGGCCTGGTCTGGAAATGGCAAACTCAAGATATATTTTGCGGGTAGTTTGAGCAAGACTTTTTGAGAGAGATTAGAAATGGAATGGGTAGGAAAGAGATAAAATAGAATTCGTAAGTCTGCCTTTAACAACTAGGTGCCGTTTACTAAAATGGAGAAGAATGAGATAAAAATACGTTGGGTGGAGAGAAGGAGAGTTTTATTTTGGACATACTAAGTGTGAAGGACCTGTGAGACACCAAATGGAGACATCGAGGATGAAATAGGCCTTACAGTTGTGGAGTTCAGAGGAGAGACCTCTTCTAGACATCATCCTAGGTGAAATAGTACAGTAATTAGTGGCTAAGGCTTGGGTCCTCAATCTCAATGCAATTTGATAGTGAGCTAATCTAGATACAGGCAGAAGACTAGCAAGAGACAGGAGAAAGGGCAGGCTGGAAAGTTTCCTCCCAATGTCTAGTTCAGAGCTTGCTCAATTTCTTGTCTTAGGCTTTATTAGTATCATCATCATTATTGTTTGTGGAGGATGGTGCAGGAGGAATGCATCTCTGAGGTGGTGGGAAATTAACAGAATGCATCCAGAGAGAAGAGCACCCGGATTCCAAGAATTGTCCATCTGAGGGCTTCAGAGAGCATCAGGACAAGGTTTACCTTGAAAGACGGTGATGGAAGTTATTCCCAAGAAGAACAGCTATGAGGTCTTGCAGCACAGGAGAATGAATTTACAGAGACAGCAAAGGAAAGAAAGACTGCCTTTACCCCCAACTCCATGCTATTGATCTTTGAGCTCCTTTCTTCACACAGTGAAAGCCTCCAGCCACTAATACTGTCCCTAGTAAAAAAGCATCCTTTATTCTGAGCAATTCAGGGCAGCATTCATCCTTCTTGGACTGGAGAAAACAGGGACACAAGCCTTGCATTTCCCTTTCCTTGAGGTCCTTTGAGTCTGTGGGCTGGCCGAGAATATCCAGCTTGTTCTGGTCAGAGAGGGGCAGTCCAGCCTTGTCTGACCACAAGCCCCAGGGAAGGGAAGGAAGGAGCAGGCATTTATGACACAGGTTCCTGAAGGCCAGCTCCCAGTGACCACCTGTGTTCCAGAAAATATTTCATTTTCTATCAGCCTAGATCCTGGCTGTGAACTTCTCCAATTCACTCTCCTGGCTTGAAGTTCATGCAGTTACAATTGTTAAATGCCCTTTCTTAACTACAGTAACCCTCATACTATGACAAAATGAAGACTGCTAAGACATTTGAGGCTTGGTTGCTTTCAGATTTTAATCAGCTCTAGCTGTCCTTCCTCAGTGGCGCTTAAGCTTAGATTTTTAAAAGACACAGTAGAGAATGTGGTTTTTATGTACTACAAAGGAGTAAAAAAAATTGCATGAAACTACAAATGCAGTTTCAAGCTTACCCCCTTCCATTTGTTTAAAATGAAGGAGAGGGGGATGTAAATTGAACCCTGTTGATGCTGATTGCATCTTCACAGGTACTAATTTTTTTATTTTGCAAAGAAATGACTTTCTAAAATTGAAGTACAGCTTCAGTTAAACTAGTAGACTGTGAATTATATTTATAAGCATGGTCAGTGAGGTCAGCATGTTCATCTCACTAAGAATCCAAGAACCAGAGATCCTGCAAACATGGCCAGCACGTATCAAAAACTGCTCTGGTTATCAGTTGATAGTGATAAAACCTCTATAGGCGGGGCTTTTTTTTTTTTTGTCACCATCTTGTGTCTTACTCATTCTTTTACCCTGATGAATGTTGTAATTGTATCATTTCATCATCTCTTGACATTTTGCTTCTTTTTTCTGTTCCTGGCCAGTGCACTAATCAAATTCAGCCTTGAAATTGCCCTGCTGTTGGCATAGAGCTCCCACAAACTAGTTGCTTGTATTTTAATTTAGTTTTGAAGTGATTATAGGTGTCTATTTTACTGGTAAAACTATTCAAAAGTAATCCCGGCACATTTTTGTCTTGCTAATTCTTTTCTTCAGAGTTTGGTGTGTGTCTTTAAGTTCCCTGAGAGGCCCCTTTGGTTATAGCACTTTTCTCCTAAGAAAGGCAAGATTTAGGCCATCTTCATGGTTCAGATTTAAAAAATCTCAATCTGGTCGTGTACTTTGATTTACTTCTTCCGTCTGGACTCACACTCTGTTCTCACCAGATACCCTGAACAGTCTTTCAAATTCATCAACAGCTTTTCCCATTGAGTGGTTCTTTATATAGCCTTTTATGGGACCAGAGCTGTCAATGTTTCTCTGGAATATTTGCTTTGCAAAGATTTTTTCAAAGATTACCTGCTGGATATCCCTGAAGTGGTTTACTGATGAGGGACAGTAATGGCAGCAGATTGTCCAATCCCCATGGTGTCCTCCATAATCAAAGTTGGCAGTGCAAATACAGGGCCTGTCTGTTTTTCCACTTGTGAGAAACCTTTTACAGACAGGCTGTAAACAGCTTGGGTGGTATTGGCATGACACTGTCTAACTTTTCTGCCTACTCTTTTTAGATTTTCTGCTCGTTACTCTGCTCACGTGTAGTCGTGTGTCTAAATATGTTACCCAAGGCCTTGGAAGATGGTTTTTATTCAACTTTTACATTGTTTAGTTTCAAAAATTTGGGTAAAATTTGCATGCAGAGAAATATACGTATCTTCGATGTTTGATGTATAATTCAATGAACTTTGACAAATTGAATACCTTAGTCAAGATATAAAACAATTTCATTACTCCAGATAGTTTCCACTATTTTTATCCAATAACTCCACACACCTCATAAGCTACTCCTGTTTTGATTTTTATCTTCAAATTCTTGAACTTTGCATAAGTCTAATCAAACAGCATGTAATCTTTCATGTTTGGCTTCCTTTGGTTATGACAATTTTGAGATTCACTGATATTATTTGGTGTACTGTGGTTTATTCTTTTCTTATTGTTGAGAAGCATTCCTTTGTGTGGATATGCCATAATTTGTTTATCCGTTGTCCTATGATAGACTTTGGGTTGTTTCCAGTTTGGGGCTATTACAAAGTTATTTCAAGTTTTCTTGTGGAAGACTCTTTCGGACTTTTGTTTTAAATTCTACTGGGTAAATAAATAAGAGTGTAATTGTTGGGTCGCAGGGTAAGTATATATTTAACTTTTATAAGAAACTGCCAAAGAGTTTTCTAAAGAAATTATAGCATTTATTATTCCTGCCAGCAATGTCTGAGAGGTTCAGTTTGTCCACATTCTGACTAACATTCTGTATTATCTGTCTCACATTTCACCATTTGGAGCAGGTATGCAGAATGTGATTCTAGTAGATTTTCATTTGCATTTCCCTAATGATGCTGAGAAAATTTTTGTGTACTTTTTCACCACTCGTATATTTTCTTTTGCAAAGTGTCTAAGTCTTTTGCCCATTTTTATTCTGTTTTTCTTTTTCATTTCTATTTGTAGGAATTCTTTGAATATTCTAGATGTAAGTACTTTATCAGACCCATATATGAATTCCCTGTCTGTGGCTTTCCTATTTACTTTCTTAATGGTGTCTTTTGATGAGCTAATGTTTTACATTTTAATGAAGCTTAGTTTATCATTTTTTCTTTTATGCTATTGCTTCTCTTCATAATGCCTAAGAAAAAATTTGCCTACTCCCATGCTATGAAGATATTTATTTGCCTTTTTTTTTTTTTTGAGATGGAGTCTTGCTCTGTCACCCAGGCTGGAGTGTAGGGGTGCAGTCTCGGCTCACTGCAACCTCTGTTTCCTGGGTTCAAGAGATTCTCCTGCCTCAGCCTCCAGAGTAGCTGGGATTACAGGCACACACCATCATGCCAGGCTAATTTTTGTATTTTTAGTAAAGACAGGGTTTCACCATGTTGGTCAGGCTGGTCTCAAACTCCTGACCTTGTGATCTGCCCACCTCGGCCTCCCAAAGTACTGGGATTACAGGTGTGAGCCACTGTGCCTGGCTGCCTGTAACTTCTTTTTCAGAAGGTTTATAGATTTAAATTTTATTTTTAAATATAACAAAAACAATAAAAACAAAGCAAAAGCAAAATTTTAAAACCCTTTAAATTATGTGAACCCACTGAATTCCTTTAGAAATATTTAATTTTTAATTATTATAGATACATAATAGTTGTACATATCTATGGGGCACATGTGATATTTTGATACAAGCATACAATGTGCAATGATCAAATCAGGGTAATTGGGGTATCCATCACCTGAAGCATTTGTCATTTCTTTATGTTAGGGATGGTTAATGGGTACAAAATACACTTAGATAGAAGGAATAAGATCTAATGTTCAGTAACACAATAGGGCAACTATAGTTATTTCTAGTATATTTCAAAATAATGAAAAGACTGGAATTAGAATGTTCCTGAGTTCCCTCTTGAATTAATTATTGGTTATGGTGAAAGGTGTGATCTGTGTTTTCCATATGCTTTATTCATTTTAAAACACCATTTATTAAAAAAATTATATCCTCCTTGGCACCTTTATAGAGGTAGAATTTACTGTAAATCCGTGGGTCTATTTTTGAAGTCTCTTTTCTGTCCCACTGATATATTAGCCTTCCTATACATCAATACTATACTGTCTTGGTTACTATTGCTTTAGAATAAGTTTTGAAATAAGGCAATATTAATCCCTTAACTTTGCTCTTTTTCAAATTTGTCTTGGCTATTCTAGGATCTTTGAATCTCTATACACATATTAGAACTGGCTTTTAACTCTCTTTGATTAAAAAAAGACTGCTAGGATTTTAATTTTAAAAATAAAACATGGGTATTGGATTTTGTCTAATGTTTTTCCGCATCTGTCTGAGATGATAATATTTTTCCCTCCATTTTGTAAATGCAGCGTATTACACTGATTGTTTCAAAGCTTAAACCAACCTTGCATTTTTAGGATTAACCTCACTTATGATGTATATTCTCTTTTTATATTGCTGGAATCAATCAATTTGCTAATAAGTAGTTTACCAATATTTCTAAGGGATTTTGACCTGCAATTTTCTTTACTTATAATGTTTCTGTCAAGTTTTGATATCACAGGTATGCTGGTCTCATTTAAACTGGTTGGAAAATAATATTTGTCCTAATTTTTGAAAAAATGTATATCAGAGTGGTATTGTTTCTTGCCTGAGGATTTGATAAAATTCACTAATAAAAATATTTATGCTGGTGTGTGTGTGTGTGTGTGTGTGTGTGTGTGTGTGTGTAAAGGCATTGGATTAGAAGGTGAAACCCCGTCTCTACTAAAAAATACAAAAAAAAACTAGCCGGGCGAGGTGGCGGGTGCCTGTAGTCCCAGCTACTTGGGAGGCTGAGGCAGGAGAATGGCGTAAACCCGGGAGGCGGAGCTTGCAGTGAGCTGAGGTCCGGCCACTGCACTCCAGCCTGGGCCACAGAGCCAGACTCCGTCTTAAAAAAAAAAAAAAAAAAAAAAGAAATCTAATTTCTTTAGTAGTTACAAAACATCTAATTTCCAATATCCTGTATTTTAAATTCTAGTTTTTTTAGAAGTGTGTGGTTAATTTCCAGATAGTTGGGGCTTTATAGAGATGTTAATGTTATTGATATGCAACTGAATTCTACCCTTATCAGACATCATACTGTATGATTTTAATATGTTTAATTTATTGAGACTAGTTTTATGGCCCAGCATATGGCCTATGGCATATTTTGGTGAATATTTCATGTGCACTTAAAAATAATGTGCTTTCTTTTGTTTTGGGGTAGGGTGTTTCATGAATGGTAATAAAGTCAAGGTGGTTCACAGTGTTGTTCAAACCTTCTGTAGCCTTGCTGATTTGTAACTACTTGTTCTATCAATTATTGAGAAAAGAGTATTAAAATTCCTAACAATGTGTGTTTATCTATTTCTCCCCTCAGTTTCATCAGTTTTCGGTTTTGTATTTAGTGCATGCAATTTATATTATGTCTTCTTGAGGAGGCAACTCTTATCATTTTGAAATGTCTCTGTTTATTTCTTGTAACACACTTTGTCTTGATGCCTGTTATTAACATACCCACATCATCTTCCTTTTTCTTGCTGTTTGTGTTGTATACCTTTTTTGAACTGCATTTTGTTATGGGGTGGCATAACAAAATACCATAGATTCAATATCTTAAACAACCAAAATTTATTTTGTTCAAAATTCTGGAGGCTGAAAGTCCTAGATCAAGACCTGGAAGAGTTCATTTTTTGGCGAGGGGGTCTTTTTCTCTGCAGATGGCCTCTTTTTTTGCTGTATGCTTATGTGGTAGGGGGAGATAGATCTCTGATGTCCTTTTCCCTTTATAAGGATACCAGTTCTATTGAATCAGAGCTCTATCCTTAGTACCTCATTTAACCTTAGTTACCTCCTTAAACATTCTCTTTCCAATATAGTCTTGTGGTGGGGGAGGGGTTAAGGCTTCAACATATGAATTTTGTGGGACACACAATTCAGTCCATTGCACCAACCTCTTACTTTCAACCTATTTATATCTCTATATGTAAAGCATGTAGTTTGCACATAACATTCAATTGAGTCTTGATTTTTATGCAGTCTGACAGACTTTGCTTTTTACTTTGAGTGTTCAGTCCAACTATATTTAATAAAATTATTGATATGGCTAGATTTATTTCTACTATGTTTCTAATTGCTTTCTAATTTTCTAATCTGTTTTCTTTTCTATTTTGTTCTATTCCTGAGATTTAGTTTATGTATGTAAAAGATTATTTAGTGGTCTATTTTGATCCCTCTTTTGGCTTTCTAAATATATGACTTTGTATTTTTTTAGTGATTGCTCTGGAAATTACAGTATACATTCTTATCACAATTTTCCTATAGTTAACATTGTGATTTTAATATTCACATAAAATGTCAGAATCTCTCAACAATATAATTTCATTTACTTTTTTCCATCCTTCATGCTCCTGTTGTTATATATGTTACTACAATATTTATTATAATCTCTATAATGAAATGTTATTATTATTGCATTTTTGCTCTAAAAAAGAAGGTCATCAAACTTCCGTTAAGTGCCAGGTAGTAAATATTTTAGGCTTTGATGTCCATATATGTCCTGCATACATATTATTATTTTTTGTTGCTGTTTTTGATTCATTCTTATGTTTTTGTAATCTCTTAAAAATTAAAAAAATTCTTAGAATCAGGCCATACAGATACAAGCCAAGAGCTGGATTTGGCCCATGGCTTATAGTGTATTTGCCACTACTCCAAAAAGCCAGTTGTCTTTTAAAGAAATTATTGTAAGAAAAAAGATAGGTTTTTAATCTGACCACATATTTACCATATTTAATTTTCCTTGTTCTTCCTGCAGATGTGAATTTAGTCTGGCATCATTTCCCTGCAGCCTGAACAACTTCTTTTAACATTTTTTATAGTGCAATCTCCTGAATTCTCTCTGATTTTAGTTACATAAAAATGTTTTTTTAATTTTATCTCATAAATTCATAAGGCTATATTAGTATTATTATATATGAATTATTATTTTAATATATTCTTTTTAAAGGATGTATTGCTGGATATATAATTTGGGGTTGACAGTTTTCTCTTTTCTTTCTTTCTGTCTTAAAGGTACTTTTCTATTGTCTACTGTCATACACTTTTTCTGATAAGAAATCAGGCATAATTATTTATCTCTATACAAAGTTTCTTTTCTCATTTGTGGCATTCAGAATACTAAAATTCTTCCTTGCCCCTGAAATTTGCCATCTTTATTATCAGGACTGTGAATATGATGAGATATCATGCCCTGACTTTGTTATATTACAGGGCAAAAGATATTAGTAATCTTGATTAAGGTTACTAGTCAGTTGACTTTAAGGTAATCAATGGGGGTATTATCTGGGTAAGTCAAATGTAAGCATGTGGAAGAGGAAATCAGAGAGATTCAGTGTGAGAAAGAGTTGATTTGCCTTTGTTGGCATTGATTATGGAAGAGACCACATGAAAAGAAATGGTGGTGATTTCTAGGATCAGAGAACAGCCTCTGAATGATGGGCCAAAAGGAAACAAGAATCTCAGACATGCAACCACAAGGGACTGGATTCTGTCAACAACCTGAATAAACTTGGAACAGAATTATTCCCCAAGAACCTCCAGATAAAAGCTCAGTTCTGCCAACAGCTTGATTTTGACCTCTTGAGACTCTGCGTAGTGAACCGAGCTGAACCCACCCAGACTTCCAACCGAAAAAACTGTGAGATAATAAATGAGTATTGTTTTTAAGTTCCCATGTTTGTTGTAATTTGTTACATAGCAATAGAAAACTAATACAGTCTCTCAAGGCATTTCTCTTTAAAATTGGTTTTGAGGAATTGGACTATGATTGCTCAAATGTGGTTTTCTTTTTGAGGCTTCACCAAACATTTTGAATCTGTAGTTTTTGTTTTGTTAAATCAAATTTGTGAAACTGTCAGTCATTTTTTTCATTTTTTTTTCACCAGACTCCTTCTCTTCTCTTTGTAGGTCTCCAGTTGTGTGTATACTAGACTGCTTGATGCTTCACAGATACATAGGCTTTTTCCTTTGTTCAGTCTTTTTCCTTTGTACTTTTCAGATTTTAATATTTTTATTAGTCTCTTCAAATTTACTAATCATCTCTTCTGCTATCTCTAATCTATTGTTCATCCCATTCAATAATTTTGTTTATTTCTGATATTGTACTTTGTAGTTATAGAATTTCCTTTTGGCTTTTTAACATTCATTTTCATTTCTCTGTGGAGATTCCTTATTTGTTCACTCACTGTGTCCATATTTTTCTTTAAATCCTTGGACATATTTGTTAAAGATTTTATCTGCAAATTTTAACTTCTGGGCCATCTTGTAGCCTGTGTGCATTGGCTTTTTTGTTGATTATGCATCTCAATTTTCTCCTTTTTAAGCTACATAATCATTTACAAAATTTGATATTGTTTATTGTGAAAGATGCAGATTCTAGATTATTCTGTCTTCTTAAAGAACATTCCATTTTATTCTGGAAGACAGTTAAATTATTGTTAGATTCTTTAGAGCTTCTCAGGCTAGGCTTATTGTTTGTTAAGATGGGATTCTTTAGGTTTTGTCTTTAGTTCTTAGTCCTAGAGTACGGCCCTTACTCAAAGGTGTGGATTTTACTTGCGAGCATGGCTTTTCTGGGATATATACTGAATGATGAAAGATCTCAGTATAGTTTACTGTGGTTTGGCTGGAGCACCAGTATCTCTTAGATTTGCATTACCTGTGCTAACTGTTCTATCCATTATAGCTCTGCTATCCCTGTTCAGCTCTCAGTCTCACATAAGCTACTTTCTATGAAGCCTCAGATTGTCTAGGCTTGTGCATGCACAGCCAAGTCTTTGGCCAAAACTCATAGAGATGCCTCACAGGGATTTGGGCCACCCCTTGCATAGCTCCCTACATTCTGGTACCCTGCACCACACTATGTCACTTCAGGATGTCTGAACTCTGATCATCACTCCACCCTTCTTTCTTTATACTACCCCTCCAGAAATTACTCTCAGGCAAAAATGCCAGAAAATATGGAGCTCAGTTCATGTGATTTCCTTCTCTAAAGCATTACTGTCTTGGGCTACCTATTTCATATAGCTTTTCTAGTAATATAGTTATTTTTGGTGGGGAGGCAAGTCTGGTACCAGTTACCACATCATGATTAGAATCAGAAATTCTAATATTTGTTTCAATGGTATTTGAACCTTCTCAGAACATTGGCATTATTTTCTCTATAAACTAAGGAGTATCCAAGATGTAGGTCATAGAGTTGCACAGCTATTAAACAGCATCTATAAATAAATATGTATACCAAGAGTTATTGAATGACCAAATAAATAAAATTTCTCATCATTTGTCAGGTTTCTTCACCATGAAGTTACTCTTTTCCCCTCCTTACCATTCTGTACTCTGGAAAGAAATCAGTATACACAGCCCACACTTAAGGAGTGTGGAGTTATGCTTCACCTTCTTGGGAGTGGTTTATCTACGTAAATTATTTAGTCATTCTGCATGGGAAATTTGTCTCTTCTTCCACATTTAATTGTATATTAAATCATTTATTTATGTTAGTGTAGACTCATGGATATTTAAGTTTGGATTGTAGTATAATATATTTTATTTTATTGCTCAATTTGCTTCAGCTTTGGCCACTGGCAGTTCTTTCAGCTGGCTCCTCTGTTCCATCTGTGTGTGTGTGTGTGTGTGTGTGTGTGTGTGTGTGTGTGTGTGATGTTTTTAGTACTTTCTTACTTTCTGACACTAAAAGATGCTATGCTCCAGGCTCAACTTGCTCCAGCTTTGGCCATTGGAGCTCTTTCAGTTGGCTCCTGTCTTCCAGCATTGAATGTGTGTGTGCTGAGTTCTTACTTTCTGACTTCTGAATTCTTACCATAATATGCTCTAGGCTCATCTTATATATTCCCCTCCCTAGTAGTACAATCAGCTGTTTCTCAAAGAAGATCTGTCTTTTTGTTGCAGAATGGTATTAGAAACCAAAATCTGGGCTCTAAGTGTGCTCATTGCTACTGTACTTGTTTCCAGACCATCTCACCTGACAGAAAAAGAAAATATATGTGTGTGTACTAACACATGTATAAACACACATCTGTAAATACTTCTATATGCAACCATATGTGTGTATATTAAACTAAAAATGATTTCATATTGATATCTTCAACCCTAATTTATTGCAACATGGATCATTCTCCCTCTTCTCCTTCCCTATCTGTAAATTTTCCCTTCAACAGTAAGATACCTGGTTCCCACTACCTGCCATTTGCATAATTGTTAAATTTCATTATACATGTATAGCAGTAGTAGAATGGTTAACCCATACTTCCAAGCCAAACAACTTTTTTAACTGGAATATTGTGCTTACATACAGTTTCTGTTGCCTTCAGTTTCATACATTCCTCTTATTTCCAAAGTCATTTTGATCAGCACTTTCCCACCTATTTCCTCCAGAGTGGTTGTTTCATACATTTGTAATAAAGTTAGGTGTTCTGTCGTGTTCTCAGATCACTCCACCCCTTAAATTATTTTTCAATTACATACATTAATTCACTATTTGTGTGGTGAAATTCTATAGTACTTGCCTTGTGCCAAGTACTCACCATTATAGTATCATAATAGTTTCACAGCCCTGCAAAATCCCCTGTGCTTCATTTATTCAACCCTCCTTCTCTCCCCCTAAATACCTGGTAACCATTGATCTTTCTATTACCTCTATAGTTTTGCCCTTTCCAGGATGTCATATAAATAGAATCATATAATACAGAGCCTTTCACTTAGCAACATGCATTTAAAATTCGACATGTCTTATTATATCACCCATTTTTAATGTATGTAGGTATAATAGATCATTGAAACCTAAATTTAGTTTAAAATGTGCCTGAATTTGTTGTGGGTTTAAAAAATATTTGTAATCAATGAATACTAAAAGTATAACTACTATCATGTAGTGGTCAATGTTTTTTTAAATATTTACTTTAAAATAAGTCCTTTGTATTTGAAAAGGCTGAAGAACATGGCTCTATTAGTAGTACATCAGCAGCTGTTGCTCCTTTCCCGAGTTAGTTAAGGCCTAATTTATTAACTAGATTTCTGAGGAATTTTCAAATTTAAGATGCAAGCAATCAACTAATAGTTATAATAATATGGGTTTTATGATAATGTTTCTTGGTTTTTCTAGATTATCCATTTTTGAATTTTCCACTGGCCCAATAGAGTGGAAGTCATGTGGCTCTGAATCTAACATTTCCCAGTTGTGTGGTCTTTAAAGAAGGCAATTATTCATTCTCAGCCTCAGTTTTCTCACTAAATAATAACCAAACAAATCTTATCAGAGCACATAAAAGGTAATGGGAGGGAGTCAGAATAAACTAATAAGTGACACACAAAGAACAAATATAGATGAAGAGGTGAATGTCAGCAACAGGTGAGTTTGAGGAAGCATGAAACAAGGGTGGCAGAAATTCAGAGGATAGGAGCAAATGCAGCTTGTGATTCTCCAACAAGCTCTTATTTTAGGTTGGTGCAAAAGTTATTGCAGTTTTACTATTCTGTTGGCAAAACCGAAATTACTTTTGTACCAAACTAATAGTTTGAAGTTCAGTTTTAACTGGATGTTGCTTAAGTATGAAATCCTTTAAAACATTCTTATCTCTATGTTGGTGCTCACTACTCAGGAATTGATGTTTTCTGTTTGAGAAGACACATGATGTAAACAAAGGGACATTGGTCATGTACTCACTTCTTGATTGAGTCCTTGCCCTCCCATATAATTGTTCTGTGGCTTATTCAGTTTCTTTCATGCCATTAATGTTCAATTTTTTTCATCAGTGAATTGGGAATAATATCTACTTCATAGGGTATCATAAAGTTAAGACAGAACTGGGGAAAAGACTTTTGTGAACTCTAAAGAATCTAGCATTTTTATCTACCTGCTTCCCCTCTAGGCAAAGGAGAAGTGGAATGGTTTGAAGAAATAGTATTTGAAAAGGGAGAGTGATAACTAGTGATAACTACAGGCATATATTCAGATAAGAGTAACAGATTAAATTATTGAGATATGTGCATGTGGGTGGGTATGTGTGGATTGTGAGTGATGTCTGTAATGAGAATTTATACAATTAGAAAAATCTAGATCATTGATTTAATTTTCACTTTTCAACATGTTAGTACTACCCACAATAGAAGTCAGAGAGATAATTTAGTATCATTCATCAAATTAAAGATGACTATTAATTTATCTCTCAGCCCATCATTTATTAAACTATAACAACTACCACTTCTTTTAACCTTTTACCATATATTTTATATTGAAATCTTTAATATTTCTATAAGACTTCCCAGTTTTATAAATTCCTCCAATTATTTGGAAACTTAAATTAGCTTATCTCATAGTCTAATAAAAAGAAGATATGTTCATTGAGAATGGTATATGCAGTTGGGATTTAGAATGATTGTAAGCAGCTTAAATGCATTTTATTCTGGAAAATGTTATAGAACTAGTCAGTCCAATACTGCTGATCGGTTTTGATTAAAATAGAAAATGGAATAAGAAATTAATATGTTCTAACTTATCTTTTTGAAGGATAATAAAATGTTTTGAACAATTATGTCTCAGAAGGTTATCCTGGTAAAGAATAAAAACACAGGACTTTGAGGTAAAGAGATAAGTGTTTCCCTTGTATCTGGGCAAGAAAGGCCCCTGATTTAGGCCTCCATATTTTGCAAGCTCCAACTCTAACCTTACTCTCTCTATCTATGGTTAGTTGTCTTCAGGGCCAATGGTGTGTGTCCATCCAGAAGCAGCACCCATCTCACTCACCACTACCACTAGACCATTCTCTGGGTAATGGGTATCTTGAAATACACTTAAGAAATACACTGAAGAGTCATGAATCAGCTTGTTGACCTGAGAAGACCTCTTTCCTGGACCTAGGAGCCCAAAAGGTGGCCAAGAGAGTGAGAGAAGTAGAGAGATGGGACTCAGACTTGCCTAGACTGCTAGCTGCATTATCTACACGTATGTCTGTGAGGCCTAGAGTGGCAGGAGTTGGAGCCAGGGGTGAAAAAATATGGTAGGCTGCAGAGCACAGACTGGGTACCAGGGTCTGGCTCTCTGCATGCACTTTAAGGAGTCTAAAGACTTACTTCAAACTTAGCCTTCCACATCATAATGATTTATGTTTGTCAAAGTAGGAGTTGTGAAAATAAGAAAATCAAAATCTAAGCTGTTGGAACTCTAAAATATTTTGAGCCCTAAGGGACTGTGATTATGGAATCCAAGTCATGTAAACAGGCAGCTATAACCTAGACAGCTGTGATCTTTGTTTCTCTGATTACAGATTAGCTTTTTTCCTTACCTGCATTGTTGTATAAAATGTCATGACTAAAGGGTGCCAGTCATAAATGACTGAAGGGCGTAAAATGTTGTAGATGATTAAAGGGTCTCCTTCCCTCTAAAATGTTAATCTTCATTAAAGATTAACTTCTCTCCTTCCTCTCTCACATCGAGATTTCATGACTATCACACTGTCTAGGATGAAATGTTAAATCACTCTTTTAAATTAGAAAGAAAATTAAAATAAGCTGCACAGAAAAGAAAACAAACTGTAGCTAATTAAATTGTCGTAAGTCAAAAACTACTCTTGTATAGAAAATGTTATAATCCTTCTAAATTTCTTCATGTTCTGCTTATATAAGCAAGGTCTGAAGTTTTTTTTTTTTTTTTTTTTTTGTTTTTTGTGAGACAGAGTCTTGCTCTGTCACCTAAACTGGAGTGCAGTGGTTCAATCTCGGCTCACTGCAATCTCCACCTCCTGTGTTCAGGCAATTCTCCTGCCTCAGCCTCCCAAGTAGCTGGGACTACAGGCATGCGCCACCACACCCAGCTAATGTTTTTGTATTTTTAGTACAGACGGGGTTTCACCATGTTGGTCAGGCTGGTCTCGAACTCCTTACCTCAAATGATCCATCTGCCTCGGCCTCCCAAAGTTCTGGAATTACAGGTGTGAGCCACCATGCCCAGCCGGTCTTAACTTTTAACTTTGGAGCACTAATTCTATTTCTCTGCAGTTTGTCTTTCCTGGATGGCCATTCCTATCTTTTTGCCTGAATAAATGTTTTAAAACTGGATTCTGACTCTTTCAATTATTTCTGGTTGAAAAAGTGGTGACTCAGATGGAATCCAAAGTTGGCCCTTTCCTTTGAATCCTGTTGCTTCGTTAATCAGCACCTGGTACCTGCAGAACTGTTTCTGTCTAACTGTCTTTCACCAGAGTTTACAGGAGCTCTTAGTGGAACTCCTCTCTGGTTTTTGATGTCCCTGGCTTAGGTGAGACCCAGACTTTATTCAAGCAGTGTGATTCTATGCTCAACAGGGCTGGCATTGAACCTCCACTGCTTTAAGAAAGGAATTTTGTTTGTTATTTCTCTGGAGATGCTGCTGTTAGCAGGTTTATGGTTTCACTTTTCTTTGAGGTTAAGGTTTTGTTCACCTTACTTGCTAGAATTTGCAACATTTTCTTTCTTTCAAAACCTGGTTAAAGATAAAACTGTTTCTCTTTAATAGGAGGGAATAAATGTCTCTGGCTTAAGCAGGAATGAGAGTTTCAAATTGGCCAGGTTTTGAAGTTTGGTTCAAATTGGCATATTTAAATTCTTCTTTTGAGTGACTGAAGATCTGTTTAAAAACAAAACAAAACAAAACAAAACAAAACAAAAAAACCTTTATGAGAATGTGATAAGTGCCCAAGATGAAAGGACGATGATTCTCCGGGCCAGAAAGCACCTTAGATGACTAAGGTCTTGTGAGAGTGTCAGAGTTTATAGCTCCTGACAAGCATTAGTCCCTTAGGGAATCCCCAAAGAGGGACATATAGGAAGATAACCCACAAAAAGGGCTAATCTCCCAGTGCTTTGAGTGCCCAGAATTCCTGGGTTTCACCACAGCATGTAGGAGAGGAGAACCAACCCAAGGGTGACACTTGGAGAGCTATTCCCATAAGCAGTACATTTAATCCAAAACATCTTTCCCTTTCAGCTTTTTGGTCACTTAAAAAGAGAATATAAATTGTAGGCAATCAGCCATCTACAACCAAGTCTTCCTTAAGGAGAGATCTGCCTTTACAAACTCCAGCTAGATTCATATGCAATACTTATGATGTCACCTCTTGTAATTAATTTTTAAAATGGTCTCATATAACCTGTGATGAACCTAAATTATTATAGCAAAGTTGAGGTACCTTTGAAATACCTAAACTATTAATAACTTATTTGCATGCTTAATTAGAAAAAGCTGGCTCTAAGATAAAACAAAATAATCACGAGAGTTATTTCCAGTGGTATTTGGAAGCATCCAAAGAAGGTTCTAATAAAGTTACTTCTTTGTGGAGGAAAAATGAAAGATTGTTTAAAACAATTTCTCTATTTTAAAAGCTTCTGGAAGTCTCTCCTCCTTCCTTAGAAGCTTCTCCTCCCCATCCTCAGCTCCCCTTTCTGTTTACCCTGTACCATCTGAGTTACTTTACCCTCATCTGCCTTCCCTTCCTCCTCCCCTGCCTCTGCTGTTCTGGCTCAGTTTCATGAACAGCCAATGCCTGGTAGTGGGGCAAGGAGGGACCTGCCTTACTTTATCAACCATGGTCAAAGGTAGAATTTGAGGGCGTAGTTAAGGAATTTCCTGACATTCATCAGTGCTCTATTGGCTTTGCTAAACAATTTGAACTAAATATTCAACCTTATTACCCTGGCTATTTGAATTTATATCAACTAGTTCACGTGTTAGTTTTAGAAAGTAAGACTAAAGATTGGATAGATAAGGGCCCCTGGAGAAATCTCCTAGAGGATTCCCATAAATGTTCAGAAGAATACCACAGTAGTGCTCGTGAAACTGCAAAGATTCTGCTTACAGCCCTGCCTTTAGTCTTCCAAAAGGTAGTTGACTGGCATAAAATACAACAGTGTTGACAAAATCCAGATGAGTTGGTAATGTCATATTTTGAAAGCTTTGAAAAGATGTTTACACAATATTCAGGCTTATCTGAGGCAAGTTATGCTAATCGTCAGAATGATTAACTCCTCAATTCTAGCTTTATAAATGAGCTAAATGAAGAATTAGCACTAATAATAAAGAGAAAATGAACTAATTGAGCCATTTCCCTCATTCTGGGGACACATTGCTGAACTCACATCATACTCAACATTTCTTAGTTAGTAGATTGGTTTCACATAAGGTCCTGCTTTTTTTAGCTCCTCATATCATTATCTCTAGGTGTAACCATCTTAATTTTTAGATAAAATGACGCATGACTCCATAACCCTACCTGATCAACTTCTTTCTTTCAGGTCGCACCTATGAGAAACCTTCCCCCACCTTACCAATACTGATATTGTTAGGTTTACAGATGGATCTTATTGAAAGGATAAATCTGGAGTCTACAGAACTGGATACACCATAGTTTCTTTAACTGAAGAGATAGAAAGTACCTGTATTCTGAAAGCCATCTCAACTCAATAAACAGAATTAATAACATTAAGTAGGCCCTATCGATTGGCAAAAGGAATATCTGCTAATATTTATACAGACAGTAGATACACTTTTGGAATAGCCCATTATTTTTGGAATATTATGGAAACAAAGAGGGCTATTAACCTCTTTGGGACAATCCATAAAAAATAGACATCTTATTTCACAACTACTGAAAGCCATATTGCCAAAATCACTGGCTGTTATTCAAATTCCAGATCATTCCAAATCAGATACTCCAGAAAGCAGAGGAAAACAGCCGACTGAAAAGATAGTGAAGAGAACTGCTCCAAACACATCTAAACAGGAACACCAACCTATAGTAACTTTTTAAAAAGCACCCGAAGTTGATGTAAAATCAATTTAATACAGTGCCCCAAAGTCAGAGCAATAAGTCTGGAAAACAAAAGGGGGAAAATACTCCCCAGAAGGTGAGGTATTTAATGGGCAAAATGACTTACCCATACTTCCTGCTGAATTGCAGTTATCATTTTGAACTTCTGTGCATGATCTAACTCACTGGAGTCTTGACAAAAAGGTTGCTTAAAGAAAACGATATTATTGGAAACCTTTTTTGACTACAGCTTGTAAGGTATATAATTGCTGTCATATTTGCCAAAGTATAATCCAAGAAAACCATTAGGTGATTCCTAAGGACACTTTTCTTTACCTGAGGCCCCCTTTGAAATATGGCAACTAGATTTTATTCAGCTGCCACCCTCACAAGGCTACAAATATGTCCTGGTAATGATTTGCATATATTCTCATTTGGATAGAGGTATTTCCATACAGAAAAGCAACAGCATTAGCAGTAAGGAAAATACTTTTAGAAAAAATTATTCTGAACCTGAGGATTTCCTCTGGAACTTCATAGTGACAGACACTGACTTCACTGGAAAAATCATTCAATTAATGTGTAGAATCTGACCTATTTCCCAACATTTTCATTGTGCTTATTAACCCCAGTCATCTAGATTAGTAGAATATACAAACGAGATAATTAAAACTCAACTACCAAAATTAACTGAGGCTTTTAAAATTTGGGGGCCAAAAGTTCCTTTATTGATTTTGCTAAACCTAAGATCCACTCTTCAATAGACACTAGTTATCTCCATTTGAAGTTATAAGAGGTAGACTTAGGGAAAAAAAAATATCTCCTGGAAATTGTGCCTCCTTATTAGTAAAAGGAGATATATTCACCTATTTTAATGGTTTTAAGAAACAATTAACTAAAAAATATGAGTTGGTAAAAGAATCCTTTCACAGTAAGCATGCAGACACAAAAATCTGAAGAACCATGGGCTTCAACCTGGACCCTTTGTCTATTGGAAATGACATCTCTTCAAGGACTCTCTCCAACCAAGATAAAATGGACCTTACCAGGTATTCTTTACTAATCCTTGTGCTTCTAAACTAGAAGGCATAGACTCTTGGATTCACATCTCTCATCATAAGAAAGTTGAGCCTACTAGACTGGCCAGATGATCTTCAAAGTAAGATAAGTGACGCTGGGATGAGATAAAGACATCAGAGGTGGTGAGAAAGCTGACATCAGGGTCAGCTTTCCCAAGAGCCTGGATTACACCTGTTTTTAAAAGATTGCTTAATAATATCAATTGATAATAGATGGGAAAAGTTCTCTTTTATAAACTCCCACTAAACTTCTTTCTTTTCATCCTAGTTGTCATGTCTTGGTACTACCATCACTAGCTGTTTTCCATAAAGCAAACCTCTTTTGTAGTGGGTTCAAGACTATACTAGTAGATTACAAAGGATGCTTGTTGGGTCTGCAGCCTCATGCCCCTGTCCAGTAGTTCTGGCCTTTTATGGTAGGTATCTCCTTTCCAAGGACAAGGTTGGATAGAATATCAGGAATATATTTGTGTTTCTCAACAACGGTCATTGGTTCTTAACACTAATATGGCTACATATTGGTTCTTAACACTAATATGGGTACATCACTGGCCTATAAATAATACAGAATAAAGTGCGTGGGAAGAGGTTCTCAGTAGAAGAAATTAATTTATTAGCTTTAACACTGATGCTTCCCCAGTTGAGAAACAAGATAACTCAATGTCAAGATGGTATAACACAAATCTGGCATGTTTTAATCTGGCTTACTTTCTCCTTTGGTCAGCATAAGTCAACCAACCTCTTTACGTTGGGAAAAGAGAAATCATACCAAAGATACCTGGTCCAATTGCACCAGAGATATAGATCCCCAAAACATGGTATATCCACACCATTATATTACAAAGTACTGATTGACATGCCACAGAAAGGGCACGATGACTATTTATTGATTAGCTCCAAGTGGAACATATTGGCAGTGTGGCACTAACCTATGGCCAAGATGACTCTCAGATGGTTAAGAGGATGTTCCCTGGGTTATGCTTGGGCACAAAGTTGACATACCCTGTAAAAACTTGCAAATGTTCCTCATTTACAGTCTTATTGGGTTCATTCTGTGTTCCATTGGTATGATTTTTTAGCTTCCATTTTTGTACCACAACTGGATTTTGATCATGTCATTTGGCATGTAAAGGTCATAACCAATTATACACAAAACCCTAAATGGTAGGCATGTGGATATTTCATTTTTAAACAAGAAAGTTATTCTTATGAGAAAGGCTATATTACAGAACTGTATGGCTCTAGACATAGTCACTGCAGCCCAAGAGGGAACTTGCCTTATCATAAAAACTGAACTTTATGTCTATATCCCAGATAAATCAAATAATATCACTAAATTAATTACTGGTATGAAAACCCAAATAACCCAACTTTCATATCTAAAATCTTCTCTAAACAACTCCCTAGGTCACTAAATTGGATCCTGAGGAAATTGGTGGCAAAGCTGTTACTTATTCTAGGAATTATAATTGCATGTGTGTTTTGGCCTGTTTGTGTCAACACTGTTGTTACAGCATTTGTTTACAATGGAGCCAATGTATGCTGAAAAGACTAAAATAATGGTTTCCCAAAGAATTGCATTCATTGAAGATAGAGCTGTTTAGCCTGACTCAGGCCACAGAGTTAACTTCCATCATGTCGCTTTAAATTCAGCCTAAAGTCCATCAGCTTCATATCTTGTCCAATCATCCCTTGCCATGGGACATGATATCCTAGCAATGAGGCTTCCTAGTAATGTGAGACTAAAATTCCTGAACATAAAAGAACCATTGAATTCATCTACAATAGTTTCTTCAAAAGATCTTGATGAATGGGAAAAAATGTGAAAATAAGTAATTCGAACACCTAAACTGTTGGAACTTTAAAATATTTTGAGCCTTAAGGGAATGTGATTATGGGACCTGGGTCATGTAAACTGGCAGCTGTAACCTAGACAGCTACAGTCTTTATTTTTCTGATTACAGGTTAGCCTTCTTCCTTACCTACATTATTGTGTAAGTGTCATAAATGACTAAAGGGTGCCAGGGAAGACCACTTCCCTCTTAAATGTCAATCTTCATTATAGATTAGCTACTCTTTCCTCTCTCACACAAAGACTTCATGACTATCACATTGTTTAGGATGGAATGCTAAATACACTCTTAAATTAGAAAGAAAAGGAAAACAAGCTGTTAAAAAAAAAAAGAGAAAATAAACTGGACAGAAAAGAAAACAAACTTTAATTATATTGTTGTTAGTCATCAATGAGCCTTCTATAAACTATGTTATAATCCTTCTAAGTGTCTTCGTTTTCTGTGTATAGTAGTAAGAACTTAACTTTTTAACTTTGGAGCACTGACCCCATTTCTGTGGAGTCCATGCTTCCCAAATTGCTATTCCCAGCTTTTCGCTTGAATTAAATTCTTTAAAACTAGATTCCAATCTTTTAATTATTTCAGGTTGACAAAGTACAGAACATATTTTATTTAACAGTTTGTTAGTTTGATTGATAACTTTTAAGTATTTAGACATATGGTATGTGAGTTTCCATATGTACTCTTGCCTTGAGTCTAGAATATATTAGGGACAACCTGGAAGTGACCCAAGCTTTAGTTCTGGCCCTTCCACCAACCAACCCATAAACTTGAAAAAATGACTTGAAATCCTTGGGTTCTACTTTTTATATTTGTACAAGAAAGTGACTGATTTAGTTTCAGTACTATTTCTGTCACTTATTAGCTGTGTAACATTGAGCACATTGCTTAAAGTTCCTAGTCTTAGTCTTAAATCTATGAAATTTAAGGTTTAGATTAGGTGACTATTTGATAGGTTGTTTTAGTTCTATTCTATGGAGACTTATTTTTTATTAGACAAGTTGCAGACACTTTGTGAGAAGAAGGAAACATATTATTAGAGTAATGGCTAAGGTTAGTAAAAGTTAACCTGCTTTGAGTTGAGTTTCTTCTTTCCTGCAGCACCCTCTTTGCGGGTTTGTAGTCATCTGAAAGCTCAGTTTTGTTCTAACTTAAGTTAAAATTATGACTGAAAAATGTGGTTGAAGGTTAACAATCAATTAAATGGTAATTACAGTTATTTGTTTTTAAAATTCAGGTAATATTTTATACCATGAATCTGTTGGATGACAGTTGATATGGATTAATCAGCAACCTGCCTTCTCTTTGATCATGACTCAAATCTGCTCTGGACAGGAGTTATAATAAGGAAATAATTATGAGCCATTCCCTTGGAGTGGTGCACTTGGAGCCGTTTGGATAAAAAACCTCTCTCAGGCCGGGCGCGGTGGCTCAAGCCTGTAATCCCAGCACTTTGGGAGCCCGAGGCGGGCGGATCACAAGGTCAGGAGATCGAGACCACAGTGAAACCCCGTCTCTACTAAAAAATACAAAAAAAATTAGCCGGGCGCGGTGGCGGGCGCCTGTAGTCCTAGCTACTCAGGAGGCTAAGGCAGGAGAATGGCGTGAACCCAGGAGGCGGAGCTTGCAGTGAGCCGAGATCGCGCCACTGCACTCCAGCCTGGGCAACAGCGTGAGACTCCGTCTCAAAAAAAAAAAAAAAAAAAAAACCTCTCTCAGTGCATAGTGGAGCTCTTGTTGTTGTTATGTAGGAAAATCAGATTAATTGTCCCAGTTCATTTCCTAAAGCACAGAGAGCAGCACCTGGTCAGTCACATCAGTTCTTTTTTGCCCTTTGTTACACGTCGATTGCCCATGAGGCAAAGGTTGTTATGTTACCTTTTGTTTTACAAGGCATGGGGACAGCCAGTGATGTTCACTGGGCTATGAGTTGCGCTGGAAACTGTTCTTCTGAACACAGTAGAGAGAGAGCCTAAGAAAAACTCACTCGCTGGGCAGTACTGTTTTCTCAGACGGCGTGTTTTTCAGCTATTGACAGCAACTTCAAATTTTCTCTATACCATTTATTTCACCTTTAAAGTGAGGATTTACTTCTACTTCATGGAAAAATTGTGATGCATAAGCATGATTAACAGCAACATTTTCCTTAGTAATCCTATTTACATAAAAGCTATCAGATGAGACTGCTTGTCTCTAATGAAGAGGTTGCCCTCCCCCTCCCATTTTGGACCTCAAAACCAGATAAAACATCATTCAAAAAATTAGACATTTGATTAATAAATTTTGGTGACTAGAATGTCACAGTAAATAAATTCTATGTGACTTCTTTGTAACATCTATAATTCTGATTTAAAAGAAGGGAAAACAATTACAATGATATATGTTACTCAAGGTCAATCCTTAAAATATTACTTTATCACAACTTCAGAAGCAAAGAATTATAACTTTAATTGTACCAGTAGAGAAAATGCCAACACATCCATATTTAAAAACTAATGAGAACGTTGTTCACCTCATTGCTTGGCCAGAGGTTTAGTGGGGGATGGGAGGTAGACTTGAATTAAATAGAGTGTTCATTTGAAGGTAAATTGAGAGATTTTTCAGCCTACTCAAGTTTAATTAAAAATAAATGTGGAAAATTGTTTTAAAAGATTGTACACAGTGATTATCTCAAATTGCCATGGGAAATACAGAAATGCCTCATTAAAAAACACATTTAGACATTTTTTTTAAATATATAAACTCCATCATTTATATTCTAGCTTAGAAAAACCTCCTCACTTCTAAAAAAAAAAATACAAGCCAAAATATGTCATCATCATTTTTATGTATCCCAGAATATTATGTGTATGTGTTAAGATGATTTTGGTGCACAACATCACAAAAATCATTTTAAAGGGAAACTGCAATGCTTTTGCAAAAATAAAACAAGATCACAGAATGAATAAAGGATTACTGAATTATCTATAGAAGTGAAACCAGCAATAAAATGAAGTCAAACCTGGGAAACTTCAAAAAATTAGACTGGGTATGAGTCACGATACGGCTCAGCTGTGCAATTTTTTGGCATCAGGCAGAGGTTATATTCCATCTTAGAGTCCTAAACTGTGTTTGTATGATACTTAGATATCTTGATTTTTTTTTAACTTCAATGATACTTGATTGAAAAAGATAAATTTTGCTGATATTTCTGTCATTCAGTTGAATAATAGTTTTGTGTTGTACAACCATATCACAAAATGACACAAATTCAGACTTTCCTTAAAAGTCATAAAGAAATGCCTAGTTACCTTCTGCTTTTTCCTTTCTGATCCTGAAGAGACATGAGCACCTCATATGTTTTTTGCTGATGGTTAAAGATGTAAGCAAGGAGTTAGGGAGTGAACATCATGTGGAAGATCTATCAATATTTTAAGACATGGAGTAATTTGGTCAACATTTTCAAAAATGTAATTTCAAAAATGTAAATATATTTTGTTGGTTTGAAAAGAAAATATATCAATATTATTAATGTTGTTAATATCTTTAGAATCAAGCATGAATAATCATCAGTGCAGAGAAAATACAGGTACTATACAACCAAATTATTATTAATAATTATATTGCTTCTTTTTAGTTGTGTTTTTGGTGATGGTTACTTTTTATGTGCCAGACGTTTTACCTATGACATATTTCCTTCTTGAAATTCTCAAAATTGTCACAGTATATGATGAATATAATATGCATACACATGTGCTATGATTTTAATGTTTGCCCTCTCCAAAACTCACATTGAAATTTAATTTTTATTCTGATGGTATTAAAAGGTGGGAACTTTAAGAGGTGATTAGACAGAGTTTTACTCTTATGGGTGGTTTAATGCTTTTAAAAAGAGGCTTTCAGCCGGGCGTGTTGGCTCACGCCTGCAATCCCAGCACTTTGGGAGGTCGAGGCAGGCAGATCACCTGAGGTCGGGAGTTTGAGACCAATCTGACCAACATGGAGATACTCCATCTCTACTAAAAATACAAAAAATTAGCTGGGTGTAGTGGCGCATGCCTGTAATCCCAGCTACTTGGGAGGCTGAGGCAGGAGAATCACTTGAACCCAGGAGGAGGAGATTACAGTGAGCCGAGATCACACCACTGCACAGCCTGGGCAACAAAAGCAAAACTCAGTCTCAAAAAAAAAAAAAAAAAAAAAAAGGAGGGGTGCTTTCAGGAGTGGATTCACTCCTTTTTGTTATTCCACTCTTGCCATGTGAGGAGCAGTGTTTCTGTCCTCTGGAAGATACAGTGTTCAAAGTGCCATCTTGGAAGTGGACATTGGGTCCTCACTAGACACCAAATCCATCAGTGCCTTGATCTCAGACTTTCTAGCCTCTAGAACAGTGAGAAATCAATTTCACTTCTTTATAAATTTCCTAGTCTCAAGTATTATAACAGCACAAAACAAAACAGACTAAAACATGAAACCGAGAAGTATTAATCACTAAAAAGATATTTTCTTCTTAAGTAGAACTATGTGTAGACAATTTGATCACTAGCATGGCATTTACAAGCAATTATTATCTTTCGTATCATTATGTGTTAAGATTTAGTGGAACTCCAAAGCAGTAGAAAATTTTGGAAACTAGCAAAATACATTATTTCATTTATGATCCTTGGAAATTCTATGGTAGGGGTTATATTGGTCCTGGAGTATTATTTGTGTAGCCAACTTAGACTCCTCAGGCAAGTTGTCTGCTCCGTGGAGTTTACCTGAAGCACATTTTGCTTTTAAGTATTTATAGACAGTTAACGCCTGCCAGTCCTAGTTAACTACTTGGCTAACATCTTATATTGCTTCAGTGAACTCAAGACTTTCTAAAGGCTAAAGCCTAAAAGGTAGAATTGAAATTGAAGTATCTCCTTATGTTATCTATGGTGGAGAATGTTTTAGCTCAGTAAGATTTGCTGTGATTGGGGTGTTGCTTTCAGCCAAAGTGACAAATGCTGGGCCCGGTATATCATATTTGGAGGCAGAGCTGGAGGATGGACAAAAGAGAAGTGACTGTGAATCATCGGGAATGCATTCCCCTCTGCAAACATGTGGCTTTCTCTTTCAACCAAATCATCTATAAAATATACATTCACTAAAAAGAATAAAAGGAAAAGGAAATATCTTTTAAAATATTTAAAGGGCATGAGAAAACTAGGCAAGGAAGATCTGAATAAACACCCACTTATCAGGAGTTCTTAATTGGGGAATATCCAAACCATCAGACAGCAAGGGCCTCTTTGCGCAACTCAGCTCTTCCTGAATCGATGATTCATGGTACACTATGGGCTGACTTGATTGGCAAACGTTAAAAATCTGACAATATCAAGTGCTGGTGAGGATGTGAATCAACAGATTTCTCATACACTATTGGCAGGAGTGTAAACAGGTAGAACCACATTGGATAGTAGTATACAAAAGAAAATACAATGAAAGCATTGTACATGTCTTAGTATGAGTACATTAATAATGAAATGGACTTGAAGATAGATTTGAGCAAGAATTGTGAGATAATCATGTGTGAGGGAGATGAGCAGAAAGTCTTTAAGATAGCTAAATCTTCATCTTTTATATGATGAAGAGAAATTATAGACATTCTCTGAAAATTGAAAAATACAAATAAGAGTATATAAGCATGTTATTCAGAAATATGAAGGAAAATAGAAACGCTGAATGTGACTTTTTCCAGAAACTGGGGATGAGGCTTTGGAAGATTCAGGGGCAGGGAAATGATGTTTTTTAACTCTAAGACTTGCAGGATTGTTTGACTTTCGGAGTTATGTGCATGTGTGTAATTTTGATAATAATAAAAATAATGATTTTAAAAGAAGCAAAGTTGTGAATTAATATGATTGAATTCTAAAGCCTTCCACTAGAACACTGGTTCTCTAGCAAAAAGGATCATGTTGTTTTCTAAGTTTCAATTAGAAAGATTAAAGAAGCATAAAAGTAAATAAGCAGCTAAAGAAATAATATTGAGGGAAACCAGGAGGCCAATCTAGGAAATCTTTAGTAACAAAATGGCTGCATCACTTAGCAGTTCATTTGGCTCAGGATTTGCTCTCAGGATCCTGGTGAAAGGGATCAGGGGCCTTTTCCCCTTTGTTGGAAGCAGAGAGAACTGTCACACTGTGTGCCCTTCTCAAGAGTTCAAAATAGTGAAGCAGACATTTGGGCACATTTTGTGGGTAGAAATACCCTTCTTCAGGGCATGTGTGATGGAACAAAGTCCCAGGGAAAGCTCAAAGAATCTTTTAATAGAATTGGCAGACATGAACAAGCACAGCAAATATGGAGCACTTCATTTTATAGAGTAATGGTTAGTCACTTCTCAGAAGTTTCTAATGACACCTTGATGAGTGGCTATTGCATTTTCTGGCTGACAAATATGGAGACAGAAAAAAAGTACATGGGAAGAAGAATATTTTTTACCCATTGGATGCTGCATATATCCATGCCTTAGGACTAAGCACAATCAAAGACTCCCAAAGGAATACAAAATGGAAAGCTGGAGAACTTCCAGAATCTGAGAAAAGGATAGAGGAATCACAGGAGAGAAGAGAAGGGAAAGAGGAGAGCAGATGGAAGGAGATAATGATTTAGACCTGCAACAGGTCTCTTGAGGTCCTTGAGAAAGTTTCAGGAAGAAGTATCTAAAAATAATGTGCAGATCTTTTTGGATAATATCAGACACTACCTGAGGGAGCTAGGAGGCAGCAGAAATGGGATTTGTGTGATGTTCCTTCCAGAGGCTGCTACCTTAGGAAGAATGGACTAATATCTATGAATGATTCTTTGTGAAACACACATATCATCTTGCATTTGGAATGTTAGAGAAGACAACTCATTCTTCCATGCCAGGCTGGGGCTTTAAATAAGACAATTTTGCTTTGTTCTGCAATAAAATAAGCCTCTAATGACTTTGAGATGACAAAATAATATGTGACAATGCTTCGCTGAATGAATGGCAACATGGGAAAAAGAGAAAACAAATGACTGCTAGCACTTCTGCCTCCCAGCAGGTCCCTATTCCTCCCACCTCTTCTCCTCCTTCTAGCATTAGAGCTGTTTCTAGGAAAGGCAACACTAACTCCTGCTCTGAAACCCTTGATATTACAACTAAATGGAAACTGCATAGCAATGCAATGCTCCCTCATTCCCCGTCCCAGCATCGTGTCAATTTCCTCCACAGCTTGCATTCTAGATGTTCTTAACTTGGCATCCTGGGACCAGCCCACTTTCTGTGTAAGATATCATTTGTACTTTTGTTTCAAAGCCAAACTCAATACCACTTCTTTTCTGGTGCTTTTTTTTTACTTCCTCAGGCAGAGTTCATTACTTTTGGTGCAATATCCCTGTGGATTACTGTAATACCATTACATGTATATAATTTCATTGTGATTATCTATTTATGCATATATTTCTCCCACTAATTTGAGTTCCTCAAAGATAGAAAACATATTTGATTTATTAATTTTTTGGTCCCCAGTATATTCCACAGTCCCTGACGCCAGCAAGATGCCTCGTAAAAGTTTGCTGAAGTTATTAACGAATGCATGAGAAATGGAGATTTTTCACATCAAAGGATGAGAAGGATGCTACAAAGTATTCTAAGTGCTTGACTGTAAATCATAGTCAATATGGAAAAAGTTCTCATGTTGTTCTGCTGCTTTTAGTCCCAATTCATTAGATATTTGTCTTTGTGTCTGTCCCAGTAATTCTTGTGGCTGAATGTCCTTTGTTTCTATTACAACCATATTGTGTTTGGTGGGTAACAGGCAAACATTTCCAACTGTGCTTTTCAGAGAGGGATAAGGAAGCCCAGTCCTGAAGAACAGAACAAAATAAGGGAGAGTGGGAGAAGATAGAATTAAACCAAATACAAAGAAAATTGCCATTGCGAGCATTTTATATTAACCTTTTAAAATGATGGATTATCCATTCTGAGCACAAATATATCAATCAGGGGAAATTATAGAGGCAAGGGATATGACAGCAGCTGTGTGGTTTGCGTAATGATTCTGGACTCCCAACATTTCTCAGCTTGGTAGTACAGAGGATGAGGACTAGGAATTATGTGAGGTTGTGAGAAGAATACAAATGTCTCACATACCAAGGAAAAAGAAAGAACCTAAAGATGAAAGCTTCAAAAAGTTGCTGGTAAAATGGCTTCTTCCGGATTATTGAAAGAGTTATTTACACTACCTCACAACATTTCAATATCTGAGGCATTCCAAATTTGGGACTCTATTATCCCATCCTTCAAAAAATACATCAATTAGCTATTCTTTGTTCTTAGACAAAGAATATATACATACATGTTATATATGTACATATGTATATATGTATACACTTATTGAATACACATGCTAATATTTAAGGTGTGACAAAGCACTGCAACTGAACACCAAGGAGAACTGAGAATTGACTATTGTTAAATGTTTAGAAAACCTTCTTTCTACAATTGTTTATGCTTATTTCTGTCTAACACAATGTTTGGTGTGTATCTGGTTTTCCACAAATGTTGAAATTAATTTGTGGTGTTTGGACAGAAGAGTAAGCATAAAAAATAAGCTCTTTAAACTTAAATTCATATCTGGTGTTTTGAGACCTCCAAATTTGTTTTTCCACCTTTTTAAAAAACAAACTCAGAATATGTTTGGTAAGAAAATCTGCAACTAAAAAATAATGCAGAAGTTGCAGTTAAGTCCCAGGCTGATGACAACGGCAGGCCGCAGGTGAGACCATCAAAGGAGCTGGAAGGCAGTGTGATCACACCCATGAGGCAGTACTTGATCTTTTGGTTAATCTTCAAGTATAATAGCAGGAAAATCTCAAACAACAGAGTGATAAATAAAGCAAGAATTGTTTTCCTCCCTTAATAGTTAACTCTTGGTAATATGCACACAATATATAGTTGCATTCTGATCTAAGTGATTATTAGTCATTCATTTGATGGGCAATTTTCTGAGCACCTTTTAGCCAGGACTTTCTGCTGTAGATGCATGGAATACATCAGCAAATAAAACAAATATCTATGCCTTCAAAGAGCTTACAATGTCGTGGACAATATAATTTCTAAAGAGTCAGATCTTTGCAATAACCAGAATATTAAAAAATGCTCTTTTAAAAAAATTGCATTGTATTCCCCTCTTCTCAATTACCAGTCTACCTATTTTTTTGAAGTTAAAAGCTCAAAAATGCCAGAGACCACGTGAAATATACATTTATCATAAAGTTAAAATATATATTTTTAAATTTTAAACATGACATTAACGTTTCCCGTCAAAGGGTGCAATCTTCTGCTAAACCCGTATTTATGTCAGATCCCAATTACTCCTTAAAGTGGGAGAAGAACTGTAATAATTTACTCATATTTTTGTATTGAGAAAATAACCTGTTCAGGAAGAATTTTTTTAATCTTGTTGGTCACAGAGCATAGGACAATTACAAGCTTACTCCTCTTCTAGAGAGATGAAAATTAGATGAACTATTATTTGTGGTTAATACTGTATTAACTTGTCCAAGGAGTGGAAAATAAAAACATCACCGCATAGAAAAATAAAGTACTGTCCATTTCAATGTCGCTACTCAAAGGCTAGATATTTGGCTAAGAAATGTGGCTTATCATACAAAAGCTTTGCATTAATTAATTAGTGGAGATAATATGGAACAAACAGCCTTTAAATATTTGACTTTTTAAAAATTCTCATCACTGAAAACCTTTTAAGGACAGGAAATCTGGGATTATTTTCATGGGTCTTTCTCCATAAAATTTTAGCACTCAAGAGTTTGTACAGAGTATATATAGGTTTCAGAATAGACCCTTATTGTAGAGTTTTGAAAATATTAGCAATAATTACTATTGATTAAAACCTGATTATATAGCACGAGTAAGCTGGAAACTATGTGCCAGTTACTTCATTTAATACTCCCCACAACCTTATGAGGTGGATTTTTTTTTTTTTTTTTAAGACGGAGTCAGAGTCTCACTCTGTCGCCCAGGCTGGAGTGCAGTGGCGCGATCTCGGCTCACTGCAAGCTCTGCCTCCCGGGTTCACGCCATTCACCTGCTTCAGCCTCCCGAGTAGCTGGGACTACAGGCGCCCACCACCACGCCTGGCTGGGATTTTTTGTGTTTTTAGTAGAGACAGGGTTTCACCCTGTTAGCCAGGATGGTCTTGATCTCCTCACCTCGTGATCCGTCCCCCTGGGCTTACCAAAGTGCTGGGATTACAGAGGTGGATCTTGATAGATACATTTTACGAATTAGGGATTCAAGGCTCAGAGATTATGTGAGTACCAAGACATGATTCAAATCTCGGTCTAACTCCAAATTTCATGCATTTGCCACCAAAAAGCTGATTGTCAGGCCAAGAGTGTACATAAATTTTTAAGGGACTGGAAAACTTACTAGGGTTTCAAGTATTTTCAACGTATTTCATGTGTGTATGTATGTATGTGTGTGTATGTGTCTGTGTGTGTATATATATGTATATCTCCTGTGTTAACATATATATTTGTGTTAACAAATGTGTGTATATATATCCTGTGTTAACAAATACATATATATGTGTATATTGTGTTAACACAGGAAAGCAAATATAACATACATTCAGTATATTCTGTGTAAAAGACTATATTCTGGCCACCAGATCATAAATAATAATACAAAAATATAAATTCATAAGAATGCTTAATAAAGTATTTCATGAAATAAATTCATTGCAGATCAAAGAAAGGTAAAATGCTCTAAAGTTAAACCCATTGGTCAGGCCCGGTGACTCACCCCTGTAATTCCAGCACTTTGGGAGGCCCAGGCAGGCAGATCACTTGAGGCCAGGAGTTTGAGACCACCCTGGCCAACATGGAAAAACCCAGTCTCCACTAAAAATACAAAAAAAAAAAAAAAAAAATTAGCCAGGTGTGGTGGTGAGTGCCTGTAATTCCAGTTACTCGGGAGGCTGAGGCACGAGAATCACTTGAACCCGGGAGGCAGAGGTTGCAGTGAGCCAAGATGGCACCACTGCACTCCTGCCTGGGCAGCAGAGTGAGACTCTGTCTCAAAAAATAACAGCAACGACAAAAAAGTAACCCAAAGTTGAACCCATTAACATATTACCCTTTTAAAACTAATATTGTTTGGCTCTATAGTGTGCATACAGTAAATGAAAGGTAGAGGGTTTGGCAAAAAAAATACCAACAGGCATGCATTTCTGGGCTACATGATTTTGTGCTTGATGGTTTAGGTTTCTACTGTATATTTCCTTTAAAGAAAATCTTATTTTCTAACATAAAACCTCAGCAGGCCTGCACTTAGCTAACAAGGGGAAAACTCTGTCACCGTTTTCCATAATACATTCATGAAGGGATTTGAAACAACCAAGAGTTACTGCAGAGAAAAATGAAAAAATGTTGTTTGCTGGCATTTTTTAAAATAAACACAAAGGTTCAAGCACTATAGCCATTAAGCTCTTTGTAGGCAACATAAACACTGGCTTATTTCTGACCTCCTATAATCCTTAAATCAAGCCCAGCCTTCATTTTCTGTTGTGATTTTTCCTGCAGTACCCTAGATACCAGGAGCTCATGAGTCAGGATCACCAGTCTGGAGTCTCAGCTGGATTCCTGCAGTAGCAATATTGGGGCTAAGGCTTCATTTTATCTCTCCTGGTTGAGAAATATTACATAATATCTACCTTCTTTTCTACTCTGCTTAGTCTCCAGAGTGGTTCTTTTCTTTGGGGGAAAAAGTGTCATTTCTTCTTAGGTTTTTTTTTTTTTTTTTTTTTTTTTCCTCAGAAAAGGAAAGAGCATATCCGGGGAGGATGTGGTTGACATATTTGTCGTCCATGTGAACAAGTGGAAGGAAATGCTTTTCAAGTCATGGTTTTATTTATCCAAGGTCTCCTGGGATATTATAACAGAGCACGTGATCATCGTGCTCAAAGGAACCTCGAGGGAGCCATCTACTCCCTGCCTCTCGACAGGCTACTTGTAAACCACTGCACAAAAAGATGCAAATGGAGCTGTGTAATGGTTCTGGGGATGAAGTTTTCACTTCTCTTCGTCCTCCTCAGTCAAGACATTTGCCTTGTTTTGCCTGAAATCCTTTCTGCCATCATCAAATAACTTAAAAACAAAAACAAAACAAAACAAAAACTGTGCTCTCAATAGAGAGACAAAAACCACCAACTACTATCATCTGAGTAAAATCCTCTCTGGTTATTTTTAAATACTATAATAGCACAATGAACGTGACGCACCAGGAAGAGGCAATTTCCTAAATGGATATGGAAGCCTTGAAGAGAATGATGGATCGGCGAATGTTACTCTACTGGGTCCATTTACACCATTACAACAGGCCCCATAATCACGGGTGACCAGTGCAAACTCACAGCTGAACACAAGGCCAGAGAGGCTTTACTCCCACCTAAGGTCCTGAGCCAGCAATGAAGGCACACAACAGATGCTCACTACTAACAAAGGCTATCAACCCCAGTGATACTGAGACTCATTTATAGAGAGATAGATATTGGTAGGGCGGGTGGGAAAGAAGGCAAAGCTAACCTGAAACATCTATGAGTAGACATTATGAGGCAAGGGTCATTTTTTATGTTTTGAGTTTTACTTGTCAGTGCTTAATACCTATTAAATAAGAATAAGAATTAATACTTACCTATAGCACAGTGTTGATTTGCGCCTTAATTGAGTGATGTTTGTAGAGCTCTGTAGATGAAAGCTGAAGTGCATAGTATGTGCAAAGCATTTTTTTGAAATATAATTTTAATTAGTTAAAATTTAAGATTTAGTTTCTCTTGATAAGAATAATTTCAGGAGGAGTGTGGGCAAAGCACTTAATCTTTAATCTGGACCTTAGTTTTTCCATATGTAATGCAAGAAGGTTGAAATAGATGATCTCTAAGGTCCCTTTTAGCTCTAACATTCTGTGATTCTAATTAACTGTACAGATGGAGACTGATAGAATTTTGGATCTGGAAGAGATTCTAGAGTGGATTATATAAAATTGTTCTTCTGACAATCACAGAGGCATTTAAAAAATGATTTCATTTATTGAATGCTTATTATGTGCCAGGCATGAGAAAAACCACCTTCAAATATTCTCTCATATGCATCTCTGTAAAGTTCTGTGAGGTAGGCACAGGAAACTGAGGCTCAGGAAAACTAAGTAAGTTGCATAAGAACAGACAGAAAATGACAGAACAGAAGCTCAAACCCAGTTCTCTCTGACTCCAGAATCTATGCTCTGTACCATGATTAAGCTGCCTTTGGTGTGGCTTCTCCATAATCTCTGTGCCTGGGGAAAATCTAAACTTGCCCTAACACACCACCTAGTCACCCCAGGCCTTTCCTGCTTTCCCTCAGCTCAGAGCCAGGATTCTTTTCATTTCAGAGAACCTACTCTCTTTAAGTGAGAAGGGAGAGCCTTATTTTTCCTTAGTGTTTATGCACCAATATCTGTCAGGCAGAATAAGACAAGTGACTAGTTGTAACACAATAGATTTTTCTTTGGAGCTTTAGCTGGGTTAACATGGTATTCTAAATTCCTGCTTCCTTGCAAGAGCCCAGTAGCTTTACATAAGCCACTGAGGTGTAGGGCATTTTCCTTCACTATGGACTGACTAGCAAGGATCTCTCCACAGGCACTTGCCTCTCTTTCTCCCCTCGTCCCTTTGTTCCTTTGCCCACTATGCAAGCAATTAGTACAACTGAATCCTTAATAAGCCAATGTAGTCCAGCCCACACAGCTATTTTGCCCCTAATAAATCAATTAATTCAGCTCACATTGAGGGGACTGTCATGTTTACAATATCACACTCAGTGTCTGTATATTTCTGCAAAAAGTAAGACGGTAAGGAGTATTTTTATAATTAAATTTCGTTTTTCTCTTTGTGGTGGAGGGACTGTGTGATGTGCTGCTGCTGCTGCTGCTAGGACTTCCTTGTCTTAACCAGAGGCTTGAGAAAATGACTTAGCAGACATTTATGAGACGTGTTTCATGGAGTTGGAGTGAACGTGCAAAAAAGTTCAAAGAGCTTTGTTTATATTGGGTGCCAGAGATTTGAACAAGGAGCAAACAACCCTTTTGTGGCAGCAGCTCTCAGTGCTTTCTCCACAATCCTATAGGGTTAGGTGGATCCCAATAAAGGTCCTAGTAGCTAAAATTTATCTTCAAATTACCTTTAGTTGGTAGGAATTATGACTACATACTCAGTCTTTTGATTTTTCCAACCATGTTAGCAAGGTGAAGTTTCATCTTACTAAGTTAAGATTTGAAACCTTGGTGCCAAATATTCCCCTAGCACTACCCTATAATGAAGAAGGTTTAGGAGTCACACACACAAAGTGGATTTAAAGAGTTTTCTCAATAAGTAGCACTGATGGATCAATAATGCGGTGTGGTTGCTCACATAGCCCATTGGTCAAATACCTAGACTGAAAGGCTGATGGCAATACATTTCTCTCCATTTTCTAGATAATTAGGCTCAGTACAGGGAGCCCAGAGACTCCTATTTTAAGGAAAATAACGTCAAACCTTAATGTATTCTGGGGAGAGTATCAAAATGGTGGATGAAGACAGGTGTAGTGGCTCATGCCTACAATCCCAGTGTTTTGGGAGGCCAAGGTGGAAGGGTTGCTTGAGGCCATGAGTTCAAGATGATCTGGGCAACAAAGTGAGACCCCTTCTCTGCAAATTTTTTTTTAAAAAATTAGCCAGGAGGCTGGGCACCGTGGCTCACGTCTGTAATCCCAGCACTTTGGGAGGCCAAGGTGGGTGGATCACGAAGCCAAGAGATTGAGACCATCCTGGCCAACATGGTGAAACCCTATGTCTACTAAAAATACAAAAATTAGCTGGGTGTGATGGTGTGCACCTGTAGTCCTAGCTACTCTGGAGGCTGAGGCAGGATAATGTATTGAACCCGGGAGGCGGAGGTTGCAATGAGCCGAATTCGTGCCACTGCACTCCAGCCTGGTGACAAAGCGAGATTCTGTCTCAAATTAAAAAAAAAAAAAAAAGAAAAAAATTAACCAGGCATGGTGGCATGTAGTCTCCTAGCTACTCAGGAGCCTGAAGCTGGAGGACTGCATGAGCCCAAGACTTCAAGGTTACAGTGAGCTATGATCCTGCTACTGGCACTCCAGCCTGGGCAACAGAGTCAGACCCTGTCTTAGAAAAAAAAGAAATAGTGAGTAGATTAGAAATTCTACCAAATGAGTAACAGTGGAGGGATAGTGACTTGTTTAGAAAGAGGAAGGTTTGTTTGGGGCAGAGAGTCCCTGCCCTGGGAAAGGTGAAGCAATATTGAATGACTTCAAGTATTTCAGCCCTTTCATGTGGAAGAAAGATCAAACTCATTCAGTGTGACCCTAGAGATAAAACTAGGGTCAATGAGTGTAAACAAGAGAGAGCCAGATTATAGTGAAGTATAATGATATGCTTTCTAATAGCTCCAGCTGTGCAGACATAGGAGACACTAAGTTCTCCATCTCTAGAGACAAGTAAGCAGGGACCGAGCGCCCAGGCTGCGGGAATATTATAGGGTTAGGTTTGGTGGGAAGGGGTGGGAAACTACTCATATTTAGTTTCTTTCAATGAAAGAAGGGTCACCATTCTATAGTTTATCTCCTCACTAGAAATATAAGCCATAGTTGTTTGAATTCCCCGAAAAACAGCTTGAGCTTAATAAAGGAAGGAGAAATCCAAGGGCTGCCACAGTGGCAAGCCCAGGCTTTGATTGCTGCTGCAGGAACCTGCCCTCCATGCTGATCTCTGCACTGCGGCTGTCAATTTCCCCTCACTTGGCAAAAGTCTAAAAACCAGGGCCTGTATAGCATGACATGACACGAAATATTGGACTACTCTTTGTCTCTCAAAGAGTTGTTTTCCCAGATACTGCTCAGAAAATTTGCATTCAGGCTGCCAAGCTGGGTAAGGCAATAGCCTTGGGTAAGTTTGGGTTACTTGTTAGAAAAGACATTCATGTGGGAGTACCATGGAATAGCTCTTTTTTCATAACCTCTTCAACTAATTCAAAAGTTAGAGTAAGGCTCTATTACTAGGTAGACCAAGGCACATGGTACAAATTTATAAAGGACACACCCAACATTATGTATCCAGAATAAGAAGCTTTTTCCCTTCTGAGAATTCTAATGATTTTATTTTGCCTTCCTTTAGTTTTGAAACACTATCCTTAGCTAGAAGGTGAATTAAATTGCCTGTGTTCAAGCTCTTTGTTCAAGCAAATAAATGAAACCTCTTTGTGAATTCTATTGTTAACATAAAAACCTAATTTTGAATTCTTAGTTACATTTAACATCTTACTACAGATAACATCGTAACTATTAGTCGTATTCCTTTTATATTTCAATTGAAATAAAGATAAAAATTGCAGATTACACAAAGGAATTTGTAATCTTGGAAATATTAAGAAGGTTTTCCCTGGAAGCTAAGTTTAATAAAGATCTGTGGCCTTTTGTGTTGTAAGTAGAATAACATGATTGCAACTTAAATCCTATCTCTTTTTTTTTTTTTTTTTCAGATTGAGAAAATTTTTGCCTCTTTGAATAGGTTGTATTATTTACCTATGCCAAGTTATGCTGCAGTAATGAATGACTCTAAAACATCTGTCACTTAAAGCAACAAATGTTTATTACTTATCCCCATTACCCATTCCCTGTGGGGTAGCCCATCTGGAAGATCTCTGCTCCAGCTCCTACTTATTCAGTGATGCAGGTGGATTGAGGAACGGCAATGTGGGACCGCAGAACTCAGGGCAAAGCATTGTCACTTCCGTTCATATTCCACTGGCCAAACCGAGTCATTGGTGTGAGATCAGTCAGTGGGGTAGGAAGGTAGAGGGCTAGAAGCATCATAGGGAGACTTAAAATGTGCCAAAAGTCATTGTGATTAGACACATCCTGGAAACATTTTGTTTCATCTGCTTTGCTCTTTCTCAGCTACTTGACTGATTTGATCGATCTCATGATTTTGCCAAGCCACCAATATTTCATCATTTGTTACTGGGTCCTCAGCCTTTGGCAACCTCAGATTATTTGCCTGCAAAATGACGGTTTAATAAGCTATCACTGTGAATAACTAGGGAATGTGGTACTGTGCAAGGTTTTATCTTTTCCCTAAAGTACAAAAACACAGTACTGCACAAAGCCCCTACCTGTATTTTTCTTATTAATACTTCAGAGTAAATGACTATTAATTCAGGTTACTATAAATTACAGTGGAGCATCTAAACTACTATGGAATTACAGCTTGTAGCCACATGAATACCTGGAGGGTTGCTGGAGAGTAATGTGATTATCACAAGCAACACCAGAGGAAATAATGTAATGTATTGCCTACTATAAAATGCTATCCCATTTTTTAAGAACCTTGGCAGGTTGAAAGAAGTTATTTTGAAGTTAGTTTATTCAATTAAAAAAATTATCCCACCATTTCCTCCTTTCCTTCCTCAACCTTAAGACCTTTAACAAGTCAGCAAGTAAAGCTTGCTGAGGACTTTCTTGAAGAGAAAGTTTTTAGACTTAGCCAGGATAGCTCTATTCTGGATAGCATTTATAAGGTTCCCGTCCAAGAATTTGTGATTGCTTACTTTGAAGTAATTTAATTTGAAATTTAAATTAAGATAGATAGATAGATAGATAAATGAAAAGAGGGCAGAAGGGAGGGAGGGATGAAGGAAGAAAAAGAGAAGGAAAAGGAGTATGGGATCAAGAGAGTGAGACTGTGTGATCAGAGAGCTACAAGATTATCTTTCCTGGATTTATCAAAGCACGGAAGATTACAGGGATGCCAGGTGCTGTATGAAACAGATTATTTTCTTCTATTAGAAAGTCATACCAGTTGACAGATGTTACTTAAGTAAAATATTAAGTAGCTCTTAATTTCTCACTATAACCCCCGAAGTGGGAATGGTCTGTTCTCTTCTTTGGCCATCCCACTAACCTGAAAACATTGGAATGGTATATAAGTAGGTACGTGGGTTGCTGAGGGCTCTAATGTTGGTGGTTGCTAGTTTGTTCTCTGGGTTCTTATTCTTTGCCTGAATGCCTAGAATAGAATCTTAACTCCCTTTGAAACAATTGGTTCTCAGGAGGCATAGCATTCATATAGTATCTACTTTTTCACATTTCAAGACACCACTGTGCATTTTCTACCACCTAGCTGTTTGCATATAATATTCACCCCAAAATGCTCTTTTGAATTAAAACATAATAAAACAAAAATTAGGGAAATGGCTCAATATGAAAAAGCAAGCCAATACATTCACGGTCTCACCACTGAATTACAATTTCACAATTTTGAATGCAATTTGTGATTTCTTTCCATATCCAACCACTAAAATACCCTCAGGAGTTAAGAGAACAGAGAAAATACATATAGTATATCATCATTACTGTCTTTTAGTTTCTTACCTGAAAATTCAGGTGCCTCCTTGGAACTTCCCTATTGCTGAAACATTTCACATATTCAGCCTCTGAACTGTTAATAATTCTATTATCAGCTGCATGCCAGTAATTTAATTCAAGACACACACTGAAGGGAGAGAAGATGGAACTTGCTGGCAGATTTGTACACAGAATGTTAGAGAAAGGGAAGAGTCAAGGATGGCTCCAACGTTGCCTGGCATATGGGTGAACAGTGGTATCTTTACTTAAATGGGGGACATTGTGGAGAAGCTGGGTGTAGGGTAGAGGAATATCAATAATTCTTTTTTGGACATGTTAAGTTTGAGATGTTGAATGGACAATTGGACATGCAAGTCAGAAACTCAAAGAAGAGGCTGGGGTTAGAGATCTGCCAGAATAAAGATGCTACTCACTGGGATGAGACTGGATGACTTTACATAGGAGAGACCGTAGAATTGAAGAAAGGAGGTCTTTGGACCAAAGGAATGAACAGTCAATGGAAGAGACAGGAAAGGAGCATTCTGGTAGATAGGGAAGAATGACTTCAAAAAAGAAGGAGACAATGTAAATATGTCTTCCAAGAAGTTTTGTGAAAAGTGGACCAGTGAAATGGGAGAAGCAGGAAGGAAAACCTGGTGTTATGGGAGAGGCTCTTTTTTAAGACGAGAGATATACAATGTTTGGATGCTGATGAAATCATCCAATAGAAGAAACTAAAAATAAAGGAGAAATCAGGAATGAATGTGGGAGCAAAGATTTTGCATATTTAAGAGGGGGTGGAAATCCAATGACAAGTGAAAGGATTGGTCTTAATAGAAGAGACACTTCATCCATTGTGATAGGAAGAAGACAGGGTATTATGGTAAGAGATGTGGGGGGATAGGGAGGATGAGGATGTAGACTTCTGGTTGCTTCTAGTTTCTAAGTAAATTATTAAACATGTTTTATCAGCTGAGACTAGACTGAAGATTGGGGAGTTGGTGACAGAGCAAATGGTTGAAATAGTTATGGGAGGTGAACTGATTTCCGACAAGAAGTCAGTTAAAATAAGACTCCTGGGACAAGTGTGCTAGCTCATGCCTGTAATCCCAGCACTTTGGGAGGCCAAGGTCGGTGGATAACTCGAGGTCAGGAGTTGGAAACCAGCCTGGCCAACACGGTGAAACCCTGTCTCTACTAAAAATACAAAAATTAGCTCGGCATAGTGGCACATGCCTGTAGTCCCAGATAGTTGGGAGGCTGAGGCAGGAGAATGGCTTGAACCCAGGAGGCGAAGGTTGCAGTGAACCGAGATCATGCTGCAGCACTCCAGCCTGGGTGACAGAGCAAGACTCTGTCTCAGAAAAAAAATTAAAAAAAAAAAAGACTTCTGGACAGGATGGCCCACTTGAGATTGTGGTCATAAATTTAAAATGAGACAAGTCAACATGGTTTTGCATTTGTACTTGTAGCTGCTTTCTGCTGTGGGGATGTGTTTTTAACTAGGGTAGGTGTCTTGTTATGTGTAATGACAGAGGCAAGATTGGTAAAGGAGCTGAGGGGATTTTCAAAGGAATGATTAAGGTGAAAAACTATGGAACTGAAGCTTGGGGAGAAGGGATAGAGGTCATGAATGGTATGGTCAACAAGCATTTCCAAAATTGATTCCATAATATTTCTCTCCAAACCTGATTATTGTGTTTTGTTCTCTCATTGATGGATTACCCAGTCTTTCTCCTTCTCCTTCTCCCTCTCCCTTCCCTCCCTGCCTCCTTCCCTCCCTCCCTCCCTCTCTCCTACCTTCCTTCCTCTCTTTTCTTTCTTTCTTTCTTTCTTTCTTTCTTTCTTTCTTTCTTTCTTTCTTTCTTTCTTTCTTTCTTTCTTTCTTTCTTTTCTTTCTTTCTTTTCTTTCTTTCTTTCTTTCCTCTCTTTCTTTCTCTTTCTTTCTTTCTTTCTTTCTTTCTTTCTTTCTTTCTTTTTTCTTTCTTTCTTTCTCCTTCTCCTTCTCCTCCTTCTCCTTCTTCTCCTTCTCCTCCTTCTCCTCCTCCTCCTCCTTCTCCTGCTTCTTCTCCTTCTCACTTGAACTTTCCATGTTTATGTTCTTTGGTCTCTTACAAGGATTTTGCAAGAGGTTTCAAACAGATACTCTCCTCTAGCCTTTCGCCTTATTGATTTGTGATCCACACTGTTACCAGAATGATTTTTAAGATCTAAACACACTACCCCTCTATTTAAAAACTTTAATTGTCTCCAAATATCCTGGAGAACAAAGTCCAAAACCATTAAATGACAAAATAATAATGATAATGAGGCCCAGAGTGCCAAATTCTGCTAAGCATAATTAATCCTCAAACATCCTTAGGAATAAATTACTACTTAGTTAATATTATTCTATAGAGACTCTACGTGGTAGATGAAGATATGAAAGAACAAAAATATTAAGTAACTTGAAAAAGGTACTACTTGGAAGCCAGGGTTTGGACTCTGGTCTGTCTGATTCAGAGCTTGCTCTTATGACCATAAATCAACACTGTCTGAGTATAAGGCTTACCATGACCCCACACTTGCTTGCCATTCAAGGCTTGTCTCCTGTCACACCTGTCTCTTGTCCCCTTAGACTGATGTTGTATAAAATCTTGTTTCATAACTCCCTGCCTGTACTTATGCATCTACCTGGGCTTTAAATGCTTTTCCTGCATATCCCTCCTTCTCTACAACTCCGTATGCCACCCACCTAACATCCATTCCTTGCTTGGACAACTGTCATGTATCATTTTCAAACTTAACTCTTTTTGCATGCCTCTGGGCAGAATTAATCTTTTTTTTCCAAGTCGCATTCAATCTTCTATTATTATACCACATTGTTTTGTTACACTTCTTCATTTATCTGTTGATGTATCTATTACAGACTGAATTGTGTTCTCTCCCAAATTTATATGTTGAAGTTCTGAGCCCCAGTACCTCAGAATGTGACTGATACAGTTTGTATATTTGTCCCTGCCCAAATATCATGTTGAAATGTAATCTCCAGTATTAGAGGTGGGGCCTGGTGGGAAGTGATTGGGGGCAAATCACTTAGGAATAGCTTAGCACCATCCCCTTGGTGCTGTCTTCATGTTAGTGAGTGACTTCTAGGATGATCTGGCTGTTTAAAAGTCTGCTCTCTCTTTCTCCCTCTCTCTTATTCCTGCTCTGGCCATGTGAAAATCCTGTTCTTTCTTTGCCTTCTGCCATGATTAAAGATTCCTGAGGCTCCCCTAGAAGCCAAGCAGATGCTGGCACTGTGCTTCTTGTACAGCCTGCAGAACCTTGAGCCAATTAAACCTATTTTCTTTACAAATTACACAGCCTCATGTATTTATTTATAGCAATGCAAGAACTGCCTAACACAGAAAATTGATACTGAGGAGTGGGACATTTTGGTATAAAGATACCCAAAAATGTGGAAGCAGCTTTGGAACTGGGTAATAGGTGGAGGTTAAAAGAGTTTGGAGGGCTTGATGGAAGTTGTGCAACTTCCTAGAGACTGATTAAATGGTTGTGACTAAAATGCTGATAGTGATATGGTCAGTGAAGTCCAGGCTAATGAAATCTCAGATGGAAATGAGGAACTCATTGGGAACTAAAGTAAATGTTACCCATGTTTGCTAAGGCATAATAAGCCTTAGCAAAGAACTTGGCTACATTCTGTTCATGCCCCAGGGATCTGTGGAAGGTTGAACTTGAGAGTGATGACTTAGGATATTTGGCAGAAGAAATTTCTAAGCAGCAAAGCATTCAGGATGTAACCTGACTGCTTCTAAAAGCCTATGCACAGATGTAGAAGCAAAGAAATGACTTAAAGTTGGAAATTATATTTAAACAGGAAGCAGAGTGTAAAGATTTGGAAAAGTTGCAGCTTAGCCATGTGGCAAGGAAAGAACAAGCATTTTTAGGAGAAGAATGTATGCAGGTTGTGCAGGAACCACTTGCTAGAGAGATTTGCATAACCAAAAAAGAGCCAAGTGTGAATAGCCAAGACAATGGGAAAAAGGCCTCAAAGGCATTTCAGGTACCTTTGCTGCCCTGCATAGTCTCAGGACACTGCTTCCAACATCCTGGTTGCTCCAGCTCCAGCCTCAGCTCAAAGAGGTCCAGTTACAGCCTGGTCCACAGCTCCAGAGGGTGCAAGCTGTAAGACTTGGTGGCTTCCATGTGGTGTTAAGCCTGAGAGTGCACATACTGCAAGAGCTGAGGCTTGCTTGGCAGTCTCCACCTAGATTTCAGAAGATATATGAGAAAGCCTGGGTATCCAGGCAGAAGCCTACTGCAGGGGCAGAGTTCCCACAGAGAATCTTTACTAGGGCAATCTTTTTAGATTACTAAGTCTCAGGTATTTCTTTACTAGCAATACAACAGCCTAATACAGTGACTGTATTTGAAGATAAAGTTTTTAAAGAGATAATCAAAATAAAGTGAGGTGTATAATCTTATCTAACTGGTATCTTTATAAGAAGAGGAAATGTGGACACACAAAGAGACATTGAGACATTAGAAAAGTGGTCATATGTGGAGAAAAGAGACCACATGACAACACAGCAAGAAGCTAGACATCTGCAAACCAAGGAGAGAGATCTTGGAAGAAACCTCCAGAACTACAAGAAAATGAATTTCTCTTGTTTAAACAACTAAATATGTGCTATTTTGTTATGACAGTCCTGGGAAACTAATACAGTCTCTATATTTACTACCAGCCTTCAGGATAAGAAAAAACCCTTTTTGTTTGTTTGTTTTTTGTTTTTTTGTTTTTGAGACAGAGTCTTGCTTTCGCCAGGCTCGAGTGCAGTGGCACAATTTTGGCTCATTGCAACCTCCGCCTCCTGGATTCAAGTGATTCCCCTGCTTCAGCCTCTTGAGTAGCTGGGATTACAGGCACGGGCCACCACGCCCAGCTAATTTATTATATTTTAGTAAAGGTGGGGTTTCACCAAGTTGTCCAGGATGGTCTCAATCTCCTGACCTCGTGATCTGCCCACCTTGGCCTCCCAAAGTGCTAGGATTACAGGCGTGAGCCACCACGCCTGGCCCAGCATAAGAACTAATCTTATTTTCCTCTTTAGACCTTAGGAGTCTTATTCAGCAGCCCCCCTCCAACCTCCATACAATTTTTTAAATCTGACTAATGTTACAAATATCTAGGATTCTTTACCAGAAGAATGAAAGAACAGGTGAGAATCAGTGTTTGCTCACAGGGATAAATTATGTTTCTCCCCAATGTGGATTGGACTACATTTAAAATTCAAAGGTCAAAAGTTAGTTATTTTGTATCATTTATTTATTTTCACCATCCAAATCTCTTTCTTCACATGTTTTTGGGGATAATTGTTGGGTGGTAAGAAATTTGGCAGTGCTTGTAGCAAATAAGTAGAACTCTAGTGACTTAATTGGCAAAAAATATAAACTGGTGTCCAAACTTCTTGACTGAGGGCTTCAAAGTTATCACATTTGAACATGCTCCTTTCAGAGTGACACTGACTAAGGCATCATTATACTTTCAAATTAGGTGTAATCAGAAGTTGAGCTCCTTCCTCAGGTTTCTGAGTGTGGCCAGGACTGGTGCTCTCTTTTCCCTCTCAAATTCCTCCTTTTCTTAACGAAAATAAATGTGTTTACATGGGCAGACACTTTCAAGTTTTCTCAGTTCTAGTTAAAACATTTCAATTTAATGGCCATACTTTAGCAAATAGCAACATAGCCAGGCAGGATGTGATGAATGAAGCCACCTAAATATTTTCTGTAAACTACCTTTACATGTAAAACCAGCATCATGTGCATTAAAGGGATCCCATGCCTTGCAGACAGAACTGTAATTTCAATTGACTTACATTCTGTGGTTAAGAACGTGACTTCTGACCACCCTGCGCAACATAGTGAGATCCTATCTCTACAAAAATTAAAAAATTAGCCAGCAGGGGTTGCATGCCTGTAGTCCCAGCAATTTGAAAGGCTGAGGCAGAAGAATTGCTTGAGCCTGGAAGTTCGTGGCTGAAGTGAGCTATGATTGCACCATGGCACCCCAGCCTGGGTAACAGTGTGAGACCCTGCCTCTAAAAAATAAAAATAACAAAGAAATAAACAACAAATGAAAACAAAATAAAATGACCTCTTACCAAATGATTATTTCAGCTTCTAGAATGGCCCCAGTTCCTGGCTAGTGAGGAAAACAACAATCTCACTTTTGCACTTTGTAGGCTGACACATCTTACTAAACCCTGAGGACCTTTAACCGACTTGAATTGGGTGTGAACCACTTTTGTCATTACATGGTGAGAGGTCACCATTTGCCATAACTTTATTTTCCCTTAATGCTTTATCTAACATCACAGGACTTTGTTTCTTCATGAGGAAATTTCTGAGGGGGTTTGACCCCCTCAGTGTAGAATGACCTGAAATAGCTCCATAAGCATGCTTTTTGAAATGACTAAAGGAGATTTTGACTCCCCGCCCCACAAGAGATTGAATTAGGGCTAGAAAGAAGAGTATGCTGATGCAGGAAAACCTTTTCTGTCCCAATAAGCCATTAGTCTGCACTTCCAAGCCTCCCAGAGCACCCAAGTGCTAACAAGCAATGACAACCTTAAGACCTTCTTGCCTCCCCATTTCTTTTCAGCAGATCCTTCTACATGCTCTTTTATTTTCTGGTCTTCTATTAAAGATTTCTATACAAATCTTTATACTGCAATGTTATTTCCAACTTTAAAAAATGTTTATTAGAGAGTCACAATTCCATATGCATCAGGGTCTAATTCCTCATATTCCCAATTCCACTGTAGACACTTCCTTTCTCCTGGATTTGTGGGCTTTACTTCTCTCAACTCCTCCTCCTCCCTTTCTTTATGCCACCTCTTCCCTGTTCCCTATCCAGTGGGAGAGTAACAGGGATCCTAGAGAGAAGGGCTCATAAGGCCAGAAGAAAGAGCGAGTCCAATGATAGAAAGTTGCGTGGTATCATGGCTCCTCCATGTTTCAGTCTTCAAATAACCTCAAAGCTATTATTCTGATTTAGAATATATTATACTTAGAATTAGTTTTATTTCTGGAAACTATGCAAACCAGACATTCCATTTTTATGGCGATATTCTAGCCTTCCTTTTTATGTTTATACAGAATCTCGGTAAATTTTGCCAAAGTGTCCCTATAGCCCCTTTATCTAGTTAAAGGGCACCAAAGAGAAGGAAAAAGAGATTCAATTTGTTACCTATTTACTTGTCACCCAAGAGGTAGATCTAGGGCCACAGTGAGAATATTATTGAAAAGATTTGACTTAATTTGAATCCAGGGAGGGGAAGGCCCAAGGATAAGCTATGGACTGTCAATGTATTTCACTTGTGACATACGATTTTTTTTAATTTGTCCATTTCTGAAAGTTCTCAGTTATTCCTGAAATAAGCCAATTTTGTAAGAACAAGACGGGTTTCTCAGATTTTTGATAGTTTCAACTCTTCGGTGAAAACTGAGTAACATATGAACAATTCCATCTTTTAAACTATTTGATAGGCAATGCAGGCCCCAAAATATGCAGAAAAGAGGAAGGGCACACCCAACAAAAGAAACACTCCTTCCCTGCTAAGATCAGAATTGGCTGGAGAGTAAAACCACAATGATTGCTGTTACAATGCCATATGGATTCAAGTCTGGTCTATATTATAAATGCTGAGGGAGTCTTAACCTCCTCCTAAGCCCCCCAGCCTTCTGTCCTTGACTGGAAGCCAGGGTTTTGCTATACATTTTGAAGCATCGTCCAAGTATTCTCCTGCTCTCTTGCCTGTAGAGAACAGAGGCCGTCTTGGATAACGTGTCCATGAGAGAGTCCACCCTCACACACCATACAGTCCAAGAAAGCTATGTCACTATGTATATCCACAGCTCTTAACAAAACCATACAGTCATGCTGCAGGCAACACTCTTCCGCAGGACAAAAGGTACTGGAACTTTCCATGTGGAAAGACGTGGTCCTGCTGTTGTAGAGATGGCTCAGGGGGATAAGGGAGGTACCGGAGGTGAGGATATGAGGCTATGAGAAAAGACCTTCAAAGAGAGAGGCCAGAACTGAGATGTGTGATGCTTTGGCCCCATTTTATGCACAGCTGTGTTATAAATGTGACGAACTAGCATTTCTTGGATCATGTTCAGCCTGGGCCACAGGACAGCAAAGGTGGGAATAAAAACAATGTTACCTTGGGCCTGCCCTCCCCCAGGATGTGTATATCTAAGAGCTGAAAATTGCTGAGATCTGTCTTCACAGCTGCAAGGGCTCAAAATTGTATGAATATAATATGCATTTTGTAACTCCAAGTTCCTAGTTGTCCATAATTTAGGGGGAGAGGATCTCTCTGAGTCCCAATCTGTCTGTCTGTCCGTCTCTGTCTCTCACATCTATTTTAGGACTTGTTAGAGAATAAAGCCCTTAAGCCAGTTTGAATGTCCTCTTGAGATCATGAGGGTAGGAAGGTGGTGGTGATTTTTGGTGGTGACTTTGTCATTGGTCATTCATCCATTCACTCCAACAATCATCAAATAATTGGCCTTATACTTGGATGAATCACTGAGTAAACTGCAGTCAAACAATTCTTGGATTGCAAGAGGTTCTATGGGCATTCCTGTTCCACTGGAGAACTATGTTTGAAATTAACAAAATATATAGGCATCTTCTAAAATATCTGCCTGCCCTGTATCTCCAATATTAATTATCTCTCTGTATCTATATGCCTTCCTTGTTAGATCATAACTCTACAGAAACTATTTTATTTTTCATCTCAGAAGACATGATTATATTATAGGAATGGAGGCCAAATTACTAGTGGGGAAACTGAATACTACCAAAAAGGAGTTAACTCTTACAGCTGGGCCACAGGGCAGAGGTGGGAAATGCAGAGACAGACTAAAGTTTACACATCTTACTCGGCTGCCATCCTCCTGAGAAAAACAGTACATCCTCTATTGATTTCCATGTCTCAATGAACCAGATGTAATTATAAATATGAGGGTGGGAAAGACACTAAGGAAACTTAATTTTGAGAAGAAACAGACAACTAGTTCTGTCAGATGAAAGTCTTCCCATGTGAAGACTAAGCAGGCAGGAGTAGCAGCTGATGGGCAAACTTCCCTTATAATTCGTAGGCTGCATACAAGCACATTCTCTAGGTAAAATTAGGTTTAACGTTTACATCATTGGTGCCTCTTTGACCTTTAATGTTGAGCCTAAGTGAAAGGCTCACTCTAGGGATAATATAAAAATGTTCCAGTCAATAACTTCCTCATGTTCAGACAAAGAGTGAATTGGCTTAGAAATTACAATCTAGCCAGAAACCTATATCCTTAAATAAGCCTTTGGTCATACTGTTTACATTCATTCAAAAACCCCAGTAGTATTGGGGACGAAATCTAATATACTAGATACGATAAAAAGAAAGCACAGAAAAAATTTGGTAACCTCAGATGAAAGATGAAAAAGCAAAGATATGAATAACTTCCCAAATTATTGAGATTGAAAGGACATGGGTTTCATCATTCATGGGCCATTCCTTTAGAGAAGGGAAACTTGAAGAGGGCAAGGCAAGTTGCTGGCCACAGCAGAGCCCTGGAAGCTAATTCCCTAAGAAAGCTGGCTCATAGAACATCAGTTTCACCCTGTCATGGAATCCCAGACTATGACACCAGCTACTTTTCTTAAGTCATGTAGAAAACCACACCCAGTTGCATCTATTTTCTGGAATAAGTAAATTAAAATTCTTCCTTCCAGCTAATAAAACTCCAGTGGGGACTTAATCCTTTTAATGTTCATTACAGAATGAACTAACTTCCTTATTACAGAATGCATAAAATGGGAACAAAGCTTTGTAGGAGACTGAGAGAGTCTCAAAATGAGGGCCTCTTCATTGTTTCAGAACCTGGAAGGGCTCATAGTAAAGCTCGTGAAATGAAAGTTAAATTCTAATGGAAATGTTCTAATAGAAATAAAATGAATTGAATGTGTTCTCTGTCCTTTTATTCTCTTTCTTTTGGGGCTGAATCCATTTGACAAAGAAGTCTGTGTGTGTCTGTGTATGTGTGTGTGTGTGTTTACAGCAAACTTTTAAAAAATTAATTCTAAAAATTTGGGGAAGAAATAGAAGAAGTTAAGAAGTGGCAGGAAAACAATAGAGTGAACTGTGGGATAGAGTTTGTGCCAATATGAAACATGTCAGCATATATATTTTTGTACTTGATGATTTGAAAAATAGTTTACAGTTCTTCAACCTAGCAACTGAGACCCCCCCACACTGCAAAATAGTCACACTACTGAAGCAAACAAACAAACAAAAACCACTACTAAAAAATAATCACCTTTTACAAAACAGTGGCCCAATATTAACAGAAACTGAGGTCAATTTAAGCACACAATATTTTCACAGTGCCTCCAAAACCACGCAAACTTATCCTCTTTTTTAAATAGTAAAGTTGGAAGTGAACTTCATTTGAACAATTGCCCCCAAAATCAACAATTCAATTTCCAAAAGCTACGGAGACATGAGTTCCTTTTGTTTTCTTCCACTGTTTTCTCATCCTCCAAATTGTCTTTTATTCTACAAGCACTGTGACTGTTAATTTTCTTTACTCTCTAGTTAAAAAAAAATTGGTTTTCTCAAATGCTTTCACATAAAAAGAGCAGTGGAAACTCAAGTCTCTTGAACTTGGCTCATCTTAATTATTTTTAGTCCTACAGGGCTTCTTTAAGTCTGTAAGAGTCAATAGATTTCCAATTTTTTTTTTTTTCAAACTCCATCATCTGTTCTACTCCTTAGTTCCAGGCACTTTGAAAACTCTAACTTTGATACTAGTTGCTTTTTTTTTTTTTTTTTGGCTGAACTTTTCTCCCATTATCATGCATTCCTATTTCATTTCCATCATTCCTCTCATGGCCTAGTCTTTTTCTACTTCTCTCTTTCCTCTTTTATCTTTCTTTTTTTGGTCTACACAGCTGGGATCCATTCTAAGCATTTCCAAAATCACTTTTACCCATAATTCTTTTCACAGATTGTTAGCCTGTTGGAGAGGTGAGAATAGCCTTTGAGGTATAATCAAGATTTCATAAACAGTAAGGAACAGTTTGTCACTCTTTCTTGATGAGTGGGCTAATGACTCTTTTTAAGGCTGAATTAAATACTGCAATTGTTAATTAACTCTCTTGATAAGAAATAACTCAAAGCAAAGCATGACTAAATAAAGCTGCAGTATGCCCACTCTTGACAATACAGTATTCATCTCAAGGTTTTTGCCCTCATTGTCAAACCTCTTATAAGAATTGAATTTATTAAAATTTCAAACTTTACAAAACAGTTTCCTTTCTCAGGATGTAGGACTTACTGGTGACTTAGAAAAATGCTAAGAAACTGAGGAAGGACATTTTCATATTAGGAGATTCTAATAGGGAGAATGATTTTACCCTTAGTCTGTGACTCACACCAATGCCAAGCTTCTGCAAAAATGGGAAGTATATTTCTTAGCCTTAATTTTGTAGCATGAGTTTATGAAATACATAATGCAGGAATACTAAAGGCATCTAATTTTTTCTCTAATTCCAAGAGAAAGAAGAAAGCACAAGGATACAACATCTAAATACGAAGTGGAGCCACCTAAAGCAGAAGGAGCTAGTGTCCTTAAAGAATATTTAACTGTTAGTCTCTCCCTACCCTGTGAGCTCACTGAGAGAAGGGCCTGTAATTTATCCATTTTTATGTTTGGCATACCTGGCATGGAGCCTAGGACATTGTAAGTGTTTAGTAAATATTTGTTGAATAAATGAAGATGCCTACAAATATTAAATGTTTTAAATGAGCACAATCTGAAGTGGATGTATTGGAAAGATATGTCTTTTTGGATTATAAGCTTCATAAGGGCAAATCTATGACTTATTTAAGTTATATTCCAAAATACCAATTTTGACTTTGTATACTATGGGTGTTTGGGACATAAATTATTTAAAATTAATTGTCATAGAGGATTCATTCAATATCAACTTCCATCTTTTCCTGATGGATGCGTTGGAAGCCTATCTTTGTGTGTTTCTCAATAAGTTCCCTAAGGAAAATTGGGTCAGTGTCAGACCTTCTAAGTCACATTTAAATAATCATAGAATCTAAAGACTCTTGTCACTGACAAGTGCTGCAGACTAGCAGAAGTAAAGTTAAGATGATACTCTGGCCTTCTAATTTGAGGGCAGATCTTTATGATCCAAACCGACCCTGCATTAACGACTCAGAATCTGTTCTGGGTTTCTGAAGATTTCATAGCATGTGTACATCTGAAGTTCACTGTAAACCCACACATATTTTCCCGAGGGATTAACCTTCATTGAAAAAGAAAAACACTCTAAACTTTTTAATATAATTGAAGTCATTAAGGTTAATTTTTAACAATTATAGGATTTCCAGGAAGTCTTTTGAGATGTATTTTGCCAGAAGCAAACAAATTTAAACACCCAAAGCCTCATTTTTTTTTAGTTCAAAACTACAGACCCCATAAGAGTGGGTCAGCTTCTAAATTTGGCAAAACTCCATTTCCTAGTTCTCCAGAAATGAGTATCAATCACCCTAAACAAGCAGCCAGCTACTAATCAGCAACCACATAAATGAGTCTCATTGAAAATACTTTAAGCTATTTCATGTGTCAAGTTAGAAAAAGCTGGGGAAAAGCTTTTCCCCTTTTGATTAAGCATCACAAATGAGCATTTCATTTAAGCAAATGCTTTCTGCTACCTAATTTGGAGAACGCACAGGAGAGCAAAGTTTTTACTGAGAATATGAGAGGAAACATGGAAAGAAGCATGAATATACTTATGGATGTGCTACTCTGGGGTAAGTGAATATCTACCACAAGTAAAATGACAATTAATCTTTACAAAAGGCATACACATATATATTTTAACCATACATTAATCCTTAAAAAGGAAAAGAAAATCATGCATCGTTTGACAGGCTCAAGAAAACACCATTTAATCAAAAGTGGTGCTAAACCAAGCATTCCTACATAGGAACCCCCCATCCTCAAGAGATCTGTAGATAGAAATCTAGGGGGTTTTCAGATTTAGATGGGAAAAAAGGTACATTTTATTTTTACTAACCTATAACTTAAATTTAGACATTTCCTACTATTACGAATGCAGACAACCCACTACATTAGTATTAGTAGTATCGATGACTTTGTCTCCAATAGAAATAAGATATTTACATAACACACTGTATTTATTATAGATACTTAGAAATTTTATTCTCATTCCTATTTTAATATTGTGGTAGTCATTAGACCAATAATTAGATTTTGCTTGCTATTTAATGTTTAAATAAGAAATATTACCATAAATGTTTTCTTAATTTTTTGACACCATTTCAATATACTGGTTTCGTTTATATTTTAAGCATTAAAGACATTATTGCAAGCCAGTATTCTTTAGCTTCACCCGTATGCAAAAGGTAAGAATTTTAACTGTAAGAGTTTGAAAAAGAGTAATCAATATACTTTATACATATTTGGGATGAGTGTTTAATTCAACAGACGCTTTGGCACATTCTCTACTTTCTTTATTAAATTATGCACTACAATGGGAGCTTAACGGTCATACACTGATAAATAATAGTTCCTTGTAAGTCGACTTGCTGATGAACATCAGCTAGATATATTATCTAAGCAATATACACTTTGCATATTTTGGAATAGAGGAATAGTCTTCTAGACTTTTACTCATTAGCTTTGTACTGGCTATTCCTCAAACTTGACAAAGTTTTGCATTTATTGAGGCAATTTATTCAGCTAGTTCTTCAAACACAGGATTTAGGGAAATGAGGGTAAATCACTTATTGATTTTATGGTAAATGAAAGAGGCTTAATTATTTCATTTTTATGCATTTTTTAGATTTTACTTCTATAGTCTGTATTCTTAAATAGTGACCACACTTTACATATTCACATTAATATATTATTCATTACATGCTGCTTTATTTATTCATCTATTCGCCATTTTTGAGGCCATAGTATAAAGTTGTGTTAAGCATTGGTTATTTGCTTATCCTATCATTTTGTGGAGTCCATTTCTGGTGGCTTTTTCAACATGCAATAAATTATGTCAGTGCTTTCAATGTGAGGAATTACTAAAAATATACTTCTTAAAACTATTATGTTATGGAATTTTTAGAAATAGAATAACAAGACACCTGGGACATTTTACATGGATTAATGAAGTGAGGTTTGCCTTAGTGAAAAAAGCAATCTCTGCGTATGTGTGTTCCTGTGTGGGTAGGTGTGTTTACTACATCTTCTTAATCTCGTTCATCCCAAACCATTTTCAACACTTTGCTCCCCATTCCTCATCTTCCAACACTTTTCACTAAATATTTTGAGAGGCAGTGGTAAGAGGGAGATGAAAAAATGAAGAAGCAAATAAAAAAGGGTAGGAGAGTCATATATATATATGACTTTTTAAAAAGTCATACATATTCCTTTTTTAAAAAGCCACTTTTTTGAGGCATAATTGACAATGAATGCTGTACATATTTAATGTATACAATTTGATGAATTTGGAGATAAATATACACCTGTGAAACCATCACCACCAATCAATGCAATAAACATATATATACACACACACACACATATATATATATATTCGTAAAGAAGAAAAGTACTCCCTAAAATTAAAGCACCATTTTCCATAGTAGGCTACTTTTCCAGCACTGAAGGAAAAAAAACCTTCTTTCTTCTTTCTTCCTTTCCTTCCTTCCTTTTTCTTTTCCTTTTCCTTCCCTTCTCCTTTCTTTCCTTCTTTCCTTCCTTCCTTCCTTTCTTCCTTTCCTCTTCCTCCTCCTCCTCTTCTTCCTCCTCCTTCTTCATTTTCTTTCTTCTCCTTCCTTCCTTCCTTCCTCCCTCCCTCCCTCCCTCCCTCCCTCCCTTCTTTCTTTCTTTCTTTCTTTCTTTCTTTCTTTCTTTCTTTCTTTCTTTCTTTCTTTCTTTCTTTCTTTCTTTCTTTCTTTCTTTCTTTTTCTTTCTTTCTTTCCTCTATTTCTTCATTCGTTCGTTCATTCTTTTTGTTCTTTCTGTCTTTCTTTTTCTTTCTTTTTCTCTTTTTCCTTCCATTATATTTCTTCTTTCTGTCTTTCATTATATTCCAGGCACTATTTTAGGTGCTGGGGATAAACAAAATTAATGAGAGAGAGAAAGAAACTTGCTCTCAAATAGCCCACATTCTGGTTGCAAGGATAGCCAACACACAAAGTAACTTATAATAAAGGATAAAGTTAAGCATAAAGTAGGAATAACAAGTGTGAAGGACTTTTAACATTAGTGATGGTTCTTTTTTTAAGAAGCCACTTTTTTGAAGCATAATTGACAATGAATGCTGTACATATTTAATGTATACAACTTAATGAATTTGGAGATAAATATACACCTGTGAAACCATCACCATCAATCAATGCAATAAACATGTCCATCACCTCCCAAAGTTTCCTTCTGCCCTCTTAGTTAGTTAATCAATGTGTGTGTGTGTGTGTGTGTGTGTGTGTGTGTGTGTGTGTGTGTGTGTGTGTTTGCAAATAAGACATTCAGGGAGGCCAATATGGCCTTCTGAAGAGTCAGAAAGGTAATGGAGTGAAGGAAAAATCACATAAGATGTTAGGACTATGACTTTTACTGTGACACGAGGAATGACTGGACAGTTTTGAACACAAGGGTGACACGATTTAACTTATGTGTTAACATTACTGATGACTATGATAAGAGTAGACTGCAGGGGGTGTGGTTGGTGGGAGGGAAGGGGGAAGCACGGAGATCAGTTGGGGGCAATCTGTGAATGCCCGTGGGAGGTGGTTATGGCTTAGAACAAATGGTAGCAGTTGTGAATAGAAGTGGGTGAGTTGTTGATATATTTTAAGGTAAGCCAATGGGACTTACTGCCGATTTGGTTTAGGTTATAAGTAAAAGAAAGCATTTAAAGATTACAAGAGGTTTGAGTCAGAACCACTCAAAATTTAAGTTGCCATGAACTCAGGTGGGAAAACATGTTTGGGAGTCGGTGTCTGGACATGTTTAACATATTCAGTTTGAGCTGCTTCTTACACATCCAAGTGAAGAATTCAAGTCAGGAGCTGGACATAGGGGTTTAAGTTTTGGGAAAGGGTCTTGCTGGTAATATGAATTTGGGAATCATCAGTATATAGATGATCACTAAAGACCTGGGTCCAGATGACAGTGGCGGATGGATGTAAATAGGAAAGACCATAAAAGAGAAGAGGCTCAAGTTCAAGGCCCCATCAGAAATGGGGGAGATGAGGAAGGACTAGCAAGAACCCTGAGAAAATCCAGGAAGGTGGGAAAAATGCCCGGCAATGATTCCTCCTTGTGCTTTTCCATCCCCTGATATGGAGGGACTGTACATGTTAGCAGTGACAGTCTAGTCCTTGAAAAAACTGTGGGGATGATGTTGTTTAGTTCAAATGTGTTTAAAGATGCTGAGACGTATACCATATGCAGTCCACTGATATTTTTCTTTGATTTGAATTAAGACTTCCTGGCTACAGAACACTAAAAATATATCATGCTGAAAAATGGACACACAGAACACTCCGTGTGTGTGTTTTTCACAGCTTTCTGTGACATTTTAACCGAGTGTGGAGGATATTGTTCTTCTTTTCGTTACACTTGGTATGGCTAATGCTGAATGAGTGGGGGTTACAGTCATACCATGTGACAGATTGCGGTGTCACAGGCACACTTCAGGGATGAGCAGAAGGAAATGTGGCTATGAGAGATCAACTATTGATTCAGCTGTGCAGAGTGTGGTAGAGTGGAAATGTAAATTAAGAAAGTTACTCATCAAAATAAAGCTTCCCTTCAGGTTGTTGCTTTTTCACCATTACCTCAAAATATGCATATTTTCTTAGTTCAAGCTATCTCCACCACTATTGGAACAATCAGTTATATTTGCAAAAAATGCCCCATTCATGTTATTTTGGGTGCAAATAGAATTCAACAAAGGTTAACTTTTAGTTTGGGAAAAAACAATTTTCTTGGGAAATCAAATAATAATAGCTGTGAGTGGAAAGAAAGTCTAAGGGAAAGAAATCAAGAACATAGATTGCTTATGTAAAACTGGATTTAAACTTTGGAAGCCAGATCCATTTGACTGGGGGAAAATACTCAACATCATTGTAAGATGATAGCCTAGATGTGGCCTTTGGTGGGGTTTGCGCTGCTTGTGCCTTGGGAGGTATTGAGCTCTTTTCTCTGAGGAATAGCACCTTCCCGCGAGACAGATCAAGGAAGGCCATAAAAAAAAAAAAAAAAAAAAGGGCAAGCATCAAATGTCTCAGTTCTTCCAATGATATATATCACTAGTCCTTTTCACATTTTAAAATGCCATTTTTATTTATTTACTGTTTTATTTAGAGACGAGGTCTCACTCTGTTGCCTGGGCTGGAGTATACTGGCATCATCATCCTTCACTACAGCTCACATGGGGTTCACATGATCCTCCTGCCTCAGCCTCCTGAGTAGTTGGGACTATAGACAGATAGTCTACAAATCACTGTGCCTGGCTTATTTAAATGAAAATGTAGAGATGGGTCTTGCCATGCTGTCCAGGCTGGTCTTGAAGTCCTGGTTTCAAGCAATCCCCCTGCCTCAGCCTCCCAAAGTGCTGGGATTACAGGCATGAGCCACTGCACCTAGTCTTACATAAGTAGTCTTAAGAAGGAAAAAAAATGTTTTGACGGAAGAAGTGCAAATTTTTAACTAAAATGAGTTTACACAGATTTCGTGAAGTTACTTGGTCTTGCTTTCTGTGGCCCCCACTCTGTACTTGGCGCCTGCAGACACAAACCAAGGGAGCAAGTGACTTCACTTAGACACAAGGGGAAGTGCCTCTCTGTCATTCTCTCCCTCTTACTGTCTCTTTCTCTGTCTGTCTGTCCATGTGGCTGTTGCTGTGTCTCTCTGACCCTGTTCTTTCTTTCTCCCACATCTGTTCTCATCTTTCCCCTGCGGTTATATTATCAACTTTAGAATTAACTGATTGTTTTTTCTAGATAAGATTTTGGATAGAAATATATAATACAAAACAAATTATATTATTTGTTTCTCAGGTGGGGCAAAAATACATTTCTTAGGCTTCATTTCATATTCATTCAAGGGAAAAAAATCCCATCTAACTGATTTCTGTTTTGTGCCGTAAACGTTTGTTCTAGGAAGTGAGAATGGGATGATGTTTGAATTCTAAGGTTTAGGTATACCAATCTGTGAGATAAAGGATAATAACAAGAACCTCTAACCCTACATTTTCAAAATTCACTTAAATGAGTTTGTGAAGAACATTTTTCATCTTATTCTTAGACATTGCTCTTGATAACTATTAAATAAAATAAGAAAAATTGAGCTAGACTCCTTATAAGCCTCCTCTCTTACAGAAATACCATGCCACAAAAGAAAGTCAAGAGTTTTTTAGCTTCATCTGCACTATTTCAAGCCAAAACAAAGAATTAATAGCAAATTAAAGGAATTAGCAAGGACATCAGACTAACTGCATGGAACCTCTGGTTTTTTTTCCTTCCTTTCTTTCTTTTCTTTCTTTTTTTTTTTTTTTTTGTTTCCTTTTTGTTTTTTAAAGTATTTATTTAATCCTTTGAACTCCATGATAAAATTAGGTCAATGACAGGTGATAGAGTTTAATGATGTGGTCCGAACATCCCAAGGAAATAAAAAGTCAAAAATAATTCAACTTGTGGTCAAGATTTATAGCTACTGACTTTGTGGCATTGAAGAAAAGACCATTAAGCATTTACTGCATCTCTTTTTCTCCCTAGAGGAAAATAAAGTATTTATCTCTCTGTAGCATGATTAGAGAATTGTCACCTTTCAAAAACAATGTCTTGTGTCCCCAGAGCAGGAACATAGCAAGAAAATCACAGAGCAGTTTCTTCTGAACTTCTTGGGAATCATGCAGTCATGCCTTTGCTGAGGTATTTCCTGTAAATACGCAGAAGTGCACATTTATTGAATGCCCATAGGTGCCAGACACTGAACTGCGCACTTGCCTTACTTTCAGCATTTCAACAGCCTCATGATATGTTTTATTACCTTCATTTTCCAGATGAGCACAAGTTTCAGAAAATTTAAATGATTTCTTGGATGTCACAGTTAGAAAAGCTGTAGAGCCAGGATTAGAACGTAGACCCATTCAGCCATGATAAATTATTTAATGTCTAAAATTACTTATATAAATGTGTGTGTGTGTGTGTGTGTGTGTGTGTGTGTGTGTGTGTGTGTGTCTAGGCAGCCAATGCAAGCCAATCAAGGGGATGGAAAAGAGGATTGCTCTTTTATCCTAGTGAATGGAAGTGATGTTACACTATCTGAGTTACGTCCTCAATGAAAAATGAGAAAAAAATCTTTTTCTTCTCTCATTGTCCAAACCCATGGACTGGAATGCAGTTACACTATCACGCTATCAAGTAATCTTCTACTATGCATATAAGGGCAATTCTTTACGGATAGGAGAGGGAAAAAAATTAAAAGATTTCAAGCTCTTAAAGCTTTTAAGCCATCTTCAGAGGCCTGGAGTCTTATTCAAAATATTCCTGAAAATTTAGTTTGGATTTTCATTATATCAGACTAGAGCATATTCTACCTAATATAGAGTTGAAGACAGATTAAACATTAATTATCTAAACTACAGTTAAGGGGCTAGAAAAATAATAGAGTAAAACTGAAAAAGTAGGAAAAAATAATAGTAAGTATTAGTTATCTACAAATGTGTAAATTAACAAAAGGTACTCATCTATAAATGAAAACCTAAACAAATCTATAGCAATTAAAGATATTTATTCATTAGAGAAAAAATCTACATACAAGAAAAGCAACAGGTCTATAGGTTTTAACTGTTGTGTTTAAGAAAGTTATCAAGAATATTAGCCCTTTGTCAGATGAGTAGATTGCAAAAATTTTCTCCCATTCTGTAGGTTGCCTGTTCACTCTGATGGTAGTTTCTTTTGCTGTGCAGAAGCTCTTTAGTTTAATTAGATCCCATTTGTCAATTTTGGCTTTTGCTGCCGTTGCTTTTGGTGTTTTAGACATGAAGTCTTTGCCCATGCCTATGTCCTGAATGGTACTACCTAGGTTTTCCTCTAGGGTTTTTATGGTATTAGGTCTAACATTTAAGTCTCTAATCCATCTTGAATTAATTTTCGTATAAGGAGTAAGGAAAGGATCCAGTTTCAGCTTTCTACTTATGGCTAGCCAATTTTCCCAGCACCATTTATTAAATAGGGAATCCTTTCCCCATTTCTTGTTTCTCTCAGGTTTGTCAAAGATCAGATGGCTGTAGATGTGTGGTATTATTTCTGAGGACTCTGTTCTGTTCCATTGGTCTATATCTCTGTTTTGGTACCAGTACCATGCTGTTTTGGTTACTGTAGCCTTGTAGTAGAGTTTGAAGTCAGGTAGCGTGATGCCTCCAGCTTTGTTCTTTTGACTTAGGATTGTCTTGGAGATGCGGGCTCTTTTTTGGTTCCATATGAACTTTAAAGCAGTTTTTTCCAATTCTGTGAAGAAACTCGTTGGTAGCTTGATGGGGATGGCATTGAATCTATAAATAACCTTGGGCAGTATGGCCATTTTCACGATATTGATTCTTCCTATCCATGAGCATGGTATGCTCTTCCATTTGTTTGTGTCCTCTTTTATTTCACTGAGCAGTGGTTTGTAGTTCTCCTTGAAGAGGTCTCAAACAAATTTACAAGAAAAAAACAAACAACCCCATCCAAAAGTGGGCAAAGGATATGAACAGACATTTCTCAAAAGAAGACATTCATACAGCCAACAGACACATGAAAAAATGCTCATCATCACTGGCCATCAGAGAAATGCAAATCAAAACCACAATGAGATACCATCTCACACCAGTTAGAATGGCAATCATTAAAAAGTCAGGAAACAACAGGTGCTGGAGAGGATGTGGAGAAATAGGAACACTTTTACACTGTTGGTGGGATTGTAAACTAGTTCAACCATTATGGAAAACAGTATGGCGATTCCTCAAGGATCTAGAACTAGATGTACCATATGACCCAGCCATCCCATTACTGGGTATATACCCAAAGGATTATAAATCATGCTGCTATAAAGACACATGCACACGTATGTTTATTGTGGCACTATTCACAATAGCAAAGACTTGGAATCAACCCAGATGTCCATCAGTGACAGACTGGATTAAGAAAATGTGGCACATATACACCATGGAATACTATGCAGCCATAAAAAAGGATGAGTTCGTGTCCTTTGTAGGGACATGGATGCAGCTGGAAACCATCATTCTCAGCAAACTATCACAAGAACAGAAAACCAAACACCGCATGTTCTCACTCATAGGTGGGAACTGAACAATGAGATCACTTGGACTCGGGAAGGGGAACATCACACACCGGGGCCTATCATGGGGAGGGGGGAGGGGGGAGGGATTGCATTGGGAGTTATACCTGATGTAAATGACAAGTTGATGGGTGCTGACGAGTTGATGGGTGCAGCACAGCAACATGGCACAAGTATGCATATGTAACAAACCTGCATGTTATGCACATGTACCCTAGAACTTAAAGTATAATAATAATAAAAAATAATAATAATAATAAAAAAAGAAAGTTATCAAGAAATAGATAACACTTTTCTTATAACACTTCCCCAGGATTTAGAAAAAATGTTATAGTTTCTCCACTAATTTTATGAAACTAGTATGAGATTGCTAATGTTGCTGCAAATATAATAGAACCAGGAAAATTATTGGGCCTTATCATTTATGAAATAGGTGTCGAAATAACACAAAGATAGTAAACTGATTCATACTGTGTGTGCATGTGTGTGTATGTGTGTGTATGCAAGGTAAAACAATCTCATAACTAAATATGGTTTATTCTGAGAGTATTAAGAGGATATAAATTTGGAAAACACATTAATGTAATACACCAAATTGACAATATAAAAAACATTGTATCAATGAATGCAGCAGCCATTTAACAAAATTCAAAAATCAACATATGAAAGAAACAATGAACAAAAGTAGTTATAGAAAGTAAATTTCCTAATCTAATTATTACTAAAAAGAAAGCAAATACAATGATGGCAAACTGTTGGAAACATTTCCTACCTTAGTTATTCCCCCACATATCTGCCTTGAAGGGTAAGTTTAGTCAAATGAATACAAGTACAAGTCCTATGTGGCAGCTTCCAGGAGCCTTCCATAATACATACTTGGCCCATGATCTTGTTCTTTCTTCTTCTATTCTTCTTTCTCCTTGTTGCTGCTGATGTGGAGGATGCCATGAACTAAGGGATGCCAGGGTGGAAAAGGAATGAATGTTTAACAACATATGGCACCATATCAGTCCCAAACTGATGGCTTCCCCTCCTCTTGAAATGTAAGAAAGAAAGAAACTTCCACTTCATTTAAGCTGCTGTTACCATGATTGCTTTTTCTCAACACTGTACTAGAAAGTATTAACAAATGTAATGAGAGAAGAAAAAGAAATGAGATGGAAACTATCAATAAATAAATTGGTTTTTGAGAATTATATGACTATACACCTAGAAAATCACAGATATTTAAATTACACCATCAACTGCTACAATTTACATCCATATAATTTTCAGAAATTAAAAGAGTTGATAATACCAAGTGTTCATAAAGCAATGGATAAATACAACCCCTTTTATGTTGTTGGTGAAAGTATAAAATTTTTAAAAACTATTATAGGATAATGTATAGTTAAAATTCTTTTGACTATAGGCAACAAGAACCTTATATAAAACTGACTTAATTACCATGGAAACCTACTCTTACCATTAAAATCAGGCTTATAATGAGCAGGGGCTCTACAAGTCTTCCAGAATCCAGTCCTTTCTAATTCTCATTCTGCCATTCTTAATACCTCAGCTGAGATCGCAGATTGACCTCCTTCTTGGTGTCCGCAACATGGATCTTATCCAGACAGACAACATCCAGAAGAATAAAAAATCTCTATCTTCCTGTGACACAGGAGTAAGGAGACCATTTCCAGACCTATCTTTTGTGAGCATTGGTTATATGCCTATTCCCAAGTCAATTACCTGCAAAGAGAATAGATTAGCATATTAATGGGAACAAGATTTTCAACAGGTAAAATTTAGAGACAAATTCAATGGTAATATTTTCAGCTTGTGTGAAACAATCATTAGAGGAAGAGACTTAAAATACTGGGATGATGGGAAAGAGTAGGACTTATAGGAGCAACATCTGGGAGAAGATGGGAAGCAGTAGATCAGGCACACAGGTGGAGAACTTAGCCCTGAACGTGAGAAGTAATGAGGAAGAGAACAAGGCATCTCCCAGATGAGAGGGGAGACAGATGGAACACAGAAAAGAAAGCAATGAGTTTTGTCCTGCTGTGTTTCCAATCAGTTTTTCCCAGAAGGGATACTTGGCCAGGAAAACAGGAAACAGACAGGTGGTCTAAGGTCTGTAGGGTAAAGTTAATACATAGTTGCTTGATTATTCAGTCAAAGTTTAGGACCAAAGAAGAAAAAGGAGTAGATTAAAAGCAATTATTGCAAATTTATGAATCACATCAGTTGTCCAGACACAAGTCTGACCTAAATCTTTCCCTCCCTTAGTGAATGGATCTGGAGTACTGCCTGTATGGAGGCCATTCTAAACTCAGCACCAACAAACTAGACCAGAAAATAGTGAAAGGAAAGTCTCCCAGTATGTCAGTACCAAAAGTCAGCTAATGATCATCTACACAAACCCTCTTTCACAGAGGAGAAAAGCAAATCTCACTAGGGTACACAACAGCCCACTATCACTGAATTATGGATTGGTGATGACTGTGCTTCCTTTTTATCCCCTTAGCACTTATGAACATCTAACACATTCAATATTTTTCTTCTTTAATTCCTTTATTACTTACCTCCTCCCATGAGAATGTGATTGCCCTCAGAAGGATTTTTGTCTCTTTTACTTACTGTTGTTACCTCAGCCTTCAAAGTATGTCTGGCATTTAGAAGGCACTTGATCATTATTTGCTGAATGAATAAATTACATCTTCTCCAGTATACTTTTTACTTCCCTATTATACTTTTCTTGGAGAGATCTTGGAAGTGAAGTTGATAGTTGTAAAAACCACCTCCATGCAAATACATTTTTCGTAAACTCTGCTTCCTTATTGGGTACATAAAACTCCGGAGTTGTGCAGAATTCAAATCTAGGACTGCCTGGCTTCAGAGTCACATATTGGATGAATTCAACCCATTCAGTTAGTTTTCTCTGAAAAGAAAACTAAAGAAATTTTTGTGACAATAACAAAACAATGACTTAACTAAAGTAGGAAAGATAAAAAAGGAGGAAAATGGAATCAGTATTATAGGAAAAATGTATAGAGTTTACATAGCAGTGAGCTTCCTGATGTATTTTTTTCATGTATCTACATTTATATATTTATCCACACTGTTATATCTATGTTATAACACCCAAGAGAAATATGGTGGAAAGAATTAACTGGGCCTGTTGCTAGGGGAGTGTTAAGAAAATTACAACTTCCTATGACCCTTCATCTGCTGTAGGAGATTCTCTATTTTTCTCTTTTTGTGTGAAAAAAGATGAGGATGAAAGACTGGAGTTGGCAGTTACAAAGAAGAGAGTTGGTAGTTCCTAGGTGAATGAGAGAGGCTTTTCCTACTCTCTCTGAAGTGAAATCTATTTTTTTCAGGAGTCATTTCCAGGGAAGGGAAGGAACAACACACTGAATGAGAACACGTCCATCTCTGGGGAGCCAGGTACAACCACAGAAGCAGCTTATGTAACAAAGGGTTTGTTTGTGGAATTAATTAAAGGAATCAAGTTTCATATTTGTGAGAGATGCAAGTGAACATTTAAAGATTCCCATTGCCTGGGACTTTCCAGTATCATTTTGCAACCCAGATCCTTAATGGCAAATGTGTAGATTATTAGTAGTGTGTGAGAGAAATTTTATATATGTAATAGGATGTCAAATAGGATATGTATTTCTAAAGTTGCTATTATGATCCAAAACCAAGAACCAATGTACCTCCTGTTCTATGTTCAGGGACCCCACCATCTTACTAGCAGGGATTAGGTGGAAGAACCTGTTTAGAAAATGTGTATCCACCAACTCCTTCCACTTGCCGGCATCATCCTGATCAAAGCAAGAGGAAGGCTGATTGGGGACAGAGGTACTAAGATTTTGGGAGAGAGTAGAGTTTGGGTATGAAATGAAAGCTCTGATTTTCCTCTTTTAATGCAAAGTGGGAAACCTCTATGAGAATCACAAAAAGATTGACAGGGCCTGCAAGGGGAACCTGGCTGAATGTGTGCTGAGCGGTAGAACACAAAGCTTCTCTTTTGTGCCATCAATGATGCTGAGTACAGTCATAAAGAGTGGGCTCTGGAAGAGCATTGAGAGTCCAAAGTGTAGAACTTTATCCTTTTCAGTACTCTTCTTCCACCAGGAGGAAGAAGAACTGTGTCTCTGAAGTTTGGGAAGTGTACATAGGCATGGAGTCTGGCCTTGAGCTTTCTGTAGTAGAAAGGCTCATGTCAGCAGCCCTTAAAGGGACAGGGTGAGGTGTACTTGGGGGAAAGATGGTAGTAACCCTACTCCTCTCAATTTTCTGTGATACACCACAGTGTAAAAGAGGACCCCAGTGGTTTCCATAGCTACACAGAAAATTCATGGAGGGTAGCAGAAGAAGATGAGCCGTGGAGCTGCCAGGTGGCTGCCAGTCCAATCTTTTAAGGTTCAATTTAAGGAAAAGGTAATGATGCCTAATCTTCTGTAAAAGGAAACTCCCCTATGAGGGTACCTGTAAGTATTTGGGTAAAGGCCAGCTGATAGAATGTCAGAGAAAATGTCTTGCTCCCTATAACATGAAGGGAAACATTCATTCTCTTCTCAAGCCCTAATCAGCAAGTATCCCAATTTTCTTACTTTCTTTTCATCAAAATAGGAGAAGGATAAGACTTTCTTTGCTGTTATCATAGGTGAGAAAAGATACAGAACTCAGAAGAAAATAGCCAGAGAGTACCAAATGCCTAAGGAAGGGAGAGATTAAGTAGAGTTTTGGGATCAACAAAAATAAATAAGGAATTCTCTGAGGACTAAGCAATTAATGGTAGAAATCTTTAAATTTTTTTTGGATAAAAGAAACCTCCTAAGGAACACTGTTGAATAAAGGCTTGGTACATAAACCGAGAATCAGGATCGTTTATAAATAATAGCAAAGACTAAGATACAAGCAAGCAGCAACCCATAGCAGATAAGTGTGGGAAAATCATGGTGTAGGAAACACCAAATAGAGAGTTAGGATAATTTGGATAATGCAAGAAGAGAAATCAGGCCAGGACCTATGGTACATTGTGTTTTCCAAGGATGGACACCACAGTAGACTTCATCCCCCATGCCCCATTTACAGTGGCATTGACCATCCTTCCATCAAGTAGTGGAATCCCTGTCCCCAGCACCCACCTCCCCCAGGACACAGGGAGACCTTTGTGACTGCTTTGCTCCATAGAATACAGCAGAAGTAATGCTTTGTAACTTCCAAGGCTAGGTTATAAAAATTCTGTTCAACCTTGCTCCCTTAGGACACTTTCTCTGTAAACCCTGATGCCTTGATGTGAGAAGGCCAAGAGGAAGCCTATGGAGATGCCCACAACAGGAGACTCAAGCTGAGAGAAACGGAGGCCCCTGGCCCTCAGCTTTCACTGAGCTCCAGCTGACAACCATCATATCACCATACATGTGACTGTGCCATGTTGGGAGGGAATCACCCAGTGTCCAATTGATCTGATGCCACATGTAACAGAGAAGAGCCCTCCCCTTTGAGCCCTGCCCAGATTGCTACTCTGCACCAAATAAGTGGTGGCTGTTATCTTAAGCCACTAGTTTTTAATTTTTGTGTGTGTGTGGTGCAGGGTGGGAGTTGGTGTTACATAGCAATTGATGATCAGAATAGAACCAAAAAGGGATTATTTACTTAGCCAGAGTTACCTAAGAGATTTCTGCAGTTCCTTTGGCCAAGAAATTGAACGTTTTTATTAGTACTACATTTTGTATTATGTGAGTTTTCTATGATATGTTACCTCCTTAATAAAGTATGTGTAGAGCATTTTCACTTCAGTGTGTAGTTCAGGTCATCTCATTAATCCTCTCGGTAGTCTTTATTAAATTCTGAATTTAAAAAACTGTTTAGTTTTAGTTCAATATATGGAATGGTCAACTTCAAATAACAGTGGTTGAGAACCTGTTTTTCAAAAGTAGTATGGCATGTGAGCAACACTTTTTACAAAATTCTGATTTGCCTGGGCTATGTTTTGACTAAGTGAGTGGCATACAAAAGTTGTTAAGAATTGATATGTGGGTGAAATGACACTGCCTGAAATTTCTTTCCCAAAGCAGAGTGGTACATTTACAAGAAGTATAATCCAGAACCTTCGTGTAACAGTAGTTAGAATGAGGATGCATTAAGTTTTTGTATGTAAAATATGCATAGCACACACAGCATTCTCTTACCAGTAGGTCAGCAAAGAATTATTAAATGCCATTGTGTTCCAATATAGACCTAGACCTAGGAGATATAGCAGGGAACAAAACACAGTGGTCCCTGATGGGACACTCAGATGATAAACAGATATATACAGCTCAGAATGTTGAGAAGTATACAAAAAAAATGAAACTGGTAAACAGGATAGCATGTCAGGCTAGGGTGAGGGTGGGTAAGCAAGGCTGCTATTTCATATCAGATTCTCAGGAAAAACCTCTCTGGTATGATAAGCTTTGAACCAACATCTTCTGGAAGGAAGAGCAAATGAGGTAGCTACCTAGGAGAAGGGCATTTCAGGTAAGGGGAACTGCAAGTGTAAATACCAAGAGTAATGTTAGTGTGTTGGAGGGACAGCAAAGACATCGGTGTGGTTGATGAAGGATAAGACACACAAAGACATCAGTGTGTCTTTGAAGGATAAAAAGTACCGAAGGCAGGAGGCAGATCACGTACACATATAGACTATTGTATAGGCCGTTGCAGAGATTTTAGCTTTTATTGAGTAATTATAGATATTCATATATGTCATGGACTGAAGGTTGGGGATCTTCAAATTCATATGTTGAACCCCTGTATTAGTCTGTTCTCATGCTGCTTTGAAGAAATATCTGAGACTGGGTAATTTATAAAGAAAAGAGGGTTAATTGACTCACAGTTCTGTATGGCTGGGGAGGCCTCAGGAAAATTACAATTATAGCGAAAGGCACCTCTTCACAGGGCAGCAGGGCAGAGAATGAGTGTCAGCAGGGGAAGTGCCAGAGGTTTATAAAACCATCAGATCTCCTGAGAACTCTCTCACTATCATGAAAACAGAATGGGGGAAACTGTCCTCATGATCCATTTACCTCCCACTGGGTGCCTCCCACAACATGTGGGGATTATTACAATTCAAGTTTAGATTTGGGTGGGGACACAGAGCCAAACCATCTCAACCCCTAACTCCCAATGTGATGATACTTGGAGATGAGGCATTTGGAAAGTAATCTGAATTAGGTTAGGTCATGAAAGTGGAGCCCTTATGACAGGATTAGGGAAAGACACCAGAGCTCACTCTCCTTGGCAGTCACTGAGGAAAGGCCGCAAGAGGACACAGCGAGAAAACAGCTATCTACAAGTCAGAATGAGAGCCCTCTCCAGAACCTGATCCTGCTGGCACTGTGATCATGCACATTCAGCCCCCAGAACTGTGAGAAAATAAATATCTGTTGTTTAATCCACCAGTCCGTGATATTTTGTTATGGTAGCCCAAGCTGACTAAGACAATCTAGCCATAACTACTGTGATATACAGTATAACCACAATGTCAATTAGCTTTAATTCAACACTGAAATATTCTTTTCTAAATACTCTTTTTGTCTTCTCTGATTTCCTCAGTCCACTACTAGCATTCTGATAACAAAAGTACTAATTGCACAGCTCATTGACTGAAATTGCTTAATAGTCAGTTTCAGTTACAATGACTTTTCCAGTTATATTTCTACTATTCTGTTTTTGTGCAAATTTGAGCAAAAATATGAGCTTTGGGAGATGTGCCTCTCTCTGCTAGTTGGAATGTCTTCTGTTAAAGTTTTTTGCAAGCTGTGTCACAAAAATTAAAATGAAAAGTCTTCTCTACTACGAATATTACAATTTTATTGGTAGGAATTTTACAGATTGCCCTGGCAGATTCTCACTCATTATGTAGAACTCTTTCTGTCTGTACTTATTTGTTTGTTTAGTTATTAATTATTTTTTCTCTTATCATTTGATGTTTCCCTTACTTAAAACAGGTGGAGTTTGGCGACTACTGCTGAGTTCATTTTCTGTCTGTTTCTGGCTTGTAGAAGTGCTCAGGCACCTTGGAATGGCGGAGTTTTCAAGGATGCAGAGAACCACTTCCCTTTTTAGAGCCCTCATACCTTAACCTTCTCAACTTTTTCCCTGTTGCTTGGGCCACTTCTTCCTGGCTTGTCACTGCTTCTGGTTCTTCTCCTTTTTCATTTGGCATGCCCAACGTTTGGCTCAGAATTTTTTCTGGGATTTTTATCAACTTTCTGGAAAATGGGAGGGGCTGTTTATCGTGTCTCACTCAAGACTGGGTTTTTTTTTTTTTTTTTTTTTTTTTTGGAGGGAAAATAATTGGCTTCTTATCTCCAGAAAAGATACATGCAAGAAACTAACAACCCAACAACCCTTAGCTCTGGGGCTTCCTACTCCCAGCCTTTAAGACTCATCTACTGTGAAGTGAAGGTATAAATGGTGCTTCAGAACCTGTTGCTCTTTAACTTTCAATGATCAGAATCGGCTCTGAAATGTCTTCAATTGCAAATAACAGTGAGATGATGAGTTATCATCTGGGCCCACAATAGACTTCTAAGAATGGGAAAATTTATCATTTGGGGAAAAAGTAAACTTACAATAAAACATGCCTCATCTCATGCAGTACTTTCCACATAGACATAAATATAATAGTTATGTCTCAGGGAAATCAGGGCCACAAAAATGAAGTGAATAGATAGTATTGTTGAGACTCAAAAATTCATTTTTTCTAATTTTGTTTAATTCTGCATCTTTCATGGCAGCTTTGGTTTTTCTGCTTATGAGTCATAGTAAGAAAATTTTGAAACAAAGCTGACAAGATTTATGAAAATTTCGTTCCATTATTTTTTGGAAGAAAGTAGGCATTTGTTTCTCTCATATGTCAGTGTCTCAACTGTGTTGAGCACCATAGCAAAAATGTTGATCTGGTTTACGGAGAGGTAAATAATCCTGTTACATCTGTCCTAGGTAACTTTAAAGAGCAACTATAATTCTGAATTTTAGAGTCAAACAGAACTGACTGTAGCTCTTATTCCCAGTGTAGACTTGAACCACTTACTTAAACTAATTAAGCCTCAGTTTCTCTCTCTGAAAAATCAAAATGATATTCATGCCTGCCTCTTAGGGATACTATAAGAATTGCCTGAGGAAATGAAACATAAAGCACTTAGCAGCATACCTGGCACAGAGCAAATTATCAGTAAATGTTGGATAATATTAGAATTGTTATTGTTATGATTATTGTTCATTTCCATTGCTTGTAACTAAGGAATAGCGACATAACAAAGTGCTTTCTTCCATAACCGAGTGTAAACTTCAGTTGGGTTATTTAGGCTTTCTTATACCTCATATAATTTCCTTACATGTAGGTTTCTTATACATATAGTGAAGTATAACAGCTATTTTGGATCATCATTTTACTGTCCAAATGATAATATTTAATGACAGAGGTTCTGTGACTTGCTGGGTCTCCAATCACAAGTCTGAATTAGAACAGGCCCTTCAGGTGGTGGAAGTCTGCTCCTCTTCTCCCTTCATGACACAGCCTCACTCTCCAGGATCACCATTCATGATCAGAAATGACATCAGAAATATGTCCTAAAATAATACATAATGGCAATAACTTATCATGATACACAACCTTTCATGTCGAGGGCACGAAGATTTGACTTTAGTGATTTTCAAACACAAATAACTGCCGTTCTATTCCTGTCTCTTCTATCTAATAATTAAGACCTTAATGCATTTTCAATAATAATAGGACCCAGTTATTGGTGTTCTACTAATGATAAATTACTTAAATATATATTGTTTTCCTTACTCTTCAGGCAATGAAACTGACAGTTAACTGAGTTTAAAAAAATGTCTTGACCAAGATCAAAAATCAGTAAACAGTAGGTGGGACTGCCAGGTTTAACTCTTGCTCATCAGGCTCAAAGGAAGCAGCCCTAGCCAACATGCATGCTTGTACAACATATGGACCATTGCTGAGAAAGATTTTTCAGACAGCCATTGTAGGCAAAATTATTCCCCCAAATGAACAATACCAAACTGTGGTATATATGGTACTGCTTTCCTTTTCCCATACATAATCCAGGTGGTGGTCGACCCATAGGGGCTGCACCTGTTACTCCACAGAATGCCTACAAATTCTACAGAATAAACAGTAGAACAGCTCCATGAATTCTTGTGAATTTACACACCATGCCAAAGTTCCAGCAACCTAACTCCACCAGTTTCTGTGTTAGTTGACATGGGGCAGAATATTTACACTGTTGATTTCTACAAGAGGTAATAAGAGCTGTGTAGCAATAAAGGGTCATTTAGGTCATCTATTGGGCCGAACTTACTTTTTAAAACTTGTGGGCAAGATGCATTCTTAACAATCTTGAAATAAACTCAGCTGTATTTGATATATGGGGAAGCCACAGGAGGTGGTATATATTGGAGTGGCTACGGGCATTTGCTAGGGGTTGTTTTATTTTGCACATGCATGTAAAGCTTAGAGCAAATGCAGTTTGTATTCCAAAAATGACATACAGCTTTACAAGAATTTGGTCCTTAACATGAACTAAGGCATCTTTTGTGCTTCATATTTAGTATTTAGACAGAAAAGTTAATTTTGAAAAATGTAATGTAGTTTTTTGTTTTTTTTTTTTTTAATTTTGAGACGGAGTCTTGCTGTGTCGCCCAGGCTGGAGTGCAGTGGCATGATCCGGTTCACTGCGAGCTCCACCTCCTGGGTTCATACCTTTTGCCTGCCACCACGCCCGGCTAATTTTTTTGTATTTTGTTTACTAGAGATGGGGTTTCACTGTGTTAGCCAGGATGGTCTTGATCTCTTGACCTCATGATCCACCCACCTCGGTCTCCCAAAGTGCTGGGATTACAGGCGTGAGGTAATGTAGTCATTTCTAATAACTGTTTTGCTAAAATAGTTGTGATCTATACAGGAAGCACTCTCTTCTAAATTGTGTCAGGTATGTACTGTCTTCAGTTTTTACTTTCAGAGCACAGTTTCAATGGCTGTCTACACACACACACACATACACACTTACACATGCTCACACAATTCTCAGGGTAGATGGTTAAGAAATAAATACTAATGACTTGGCTCTTCTGCAGCAGAGCTTCTCTGCTAAACCTCTTGCGTCTAGTCCTTGGCTGTACCATACTTAGAATTCCTTCCCAGAGCAGTTCAATCTTCTTGATGTGGTGCTAGTTAGCGTAGCTTCGTGGTGAATCTGTCCCACAAGTGACATGACTAAAATGAGACAGCCCAAATCCACAGTTATCAGCCACTAATAATCCTGTCAAGGTAAGCCTTTGCTTAGAACTTTGAAAATTGTACTTGATACATCAAGATGACTTTATAGAACTGTAGTAATTTTTTTCTACGACAGTGAATAATACTCATGCGCTATTCATATTTTGATATTTTGTTGTTGCATTTTAAGTGGCTGTGTTTATTTACATCAGAAAAATATCACATGATCTTTCTTATATGGATATACCATTGAAAGTGTTCCATCCCAAGTCATTCCTTTCCATGATTTTCTATCTCAGTTCCTTTTTTGGTTTACTTTATATTACTCACTCATCACAATTTGTATTTACTTTATTTCTTCATTTTATATAGTTCCATTGGATACAGAATATGTCTGTTTTATTCGCCATTGGATCAAACATAAATGACAATGTAAAAGCCCTCAATAACTATCTGTTTAATGAATGAGTGAATAAAGAAATGAATGGATGAAATAAAAGATAGGTATCAACAACTGAAGCAATCACCTCTTTGGCTCTGCAAATACTTTCTGAGAAGGCCAACAAGAGGCAGTCTTTCTAATATTTTAAAATATTTTTCCACAGACAACTGGGCTGCAAATGGTAGACTTTGGATGAAATCATTGGAGAATGGGAGGAAAGGAGTGTGACTAAGTATGGGAATTATGTTTGTTTCAATCTGCCCTAATAAGTTCAAATTTCATACTGAGGTGGGGACAGAATAGTCTTTATTTTAAAAAAGAAAAGAAAAGCAGTTTTGTCATCTTTAGGCTAGTCTCTAGAACGACGAAGGGCATTAACAAAATCCTTGATCTGGAAGCCAGCCTTGAGGAGGTTCCTTTTGTGAGTCTTGTCCTCTCATAGCAAAGATTTGGAGATTCCAAGCGGGCCTCAGTAGTCTGTGCAAGTGCTAATGTATGAATCAAAAAGGTGCCTGCTGACTATCACCTCCATGCTATTGACTTTAGAGTCAATATGCATAGAAAGCAAAAGGAAAGAAAGGTACTGGACAAATTAAACTGTAATAATATTCCTCAGGCCATTACCCAAAGTGAAAGGACTTAGAAACAAAGTCAAATATCACATGTTCTCATTTATAATTGGGAGCTAAACAATGGGAACATATGAGCATAGAGAGTGGAATAATAGACCCTGGAGACTCCAAAAGGTAGTAGGGTGACAGGGGACAGGGAGGTGTGGAGGGTGGGGGTAGGTGGTGAAGGCTGCAAAATCACCTATTGGGTACAATGTTCACTATCTGGGTATACTACAAGCCCAGAGTTCCCACTATGCTACATATGCATGTCAGATATCTGCACTTGTACCTCCTAAACATAAAATTTTTTTTAAATTAAAAAAGTAATAATCATTATCCTCAGGGCAAATGTGAGCTTGCTCACTGTGTTAAGTAAACGCTCATATTAAATTTGAAACACTTTGTGAAAAGGTGTTTAGCTTTGTATTTTTGCTTTTTTATATTTTTGCAAACAATATTTAAACAGACAGGTATCCAATGATTTAAATTTACCAGTATATTACAGTATTATTTATGCTAAAAAATTAGACACAAATTGATTTTCTAAGAATCTGAAAATGGTTCAATGACTTGTGATACATCCTTATGATAGAATGTTACGAATGTTTTGAAGAGGGAAGCCCATGTTCCCCAGTCCCCATGTTCTCACTGTCACTTTCCATCACTCTCACACTTGGTCTTGTAAGATAGCCCTTGCCCTTCTCACTACCTGTACTCCACAAGGTCAGAGGAGTAACTAAGCTTATTGGTACAAGTCTGATCTTCATTAGCTCACATTTTTCAGTAGTGTGGAATTCCTTTACCTCTCAGGTGGAGACACAGTTTCAGCCTCTATTTCATTCTCTCTCTTTTCCTTGGGTCACGCTCTTTGGAGAACTGAAAGAAAGTTAGTGAGATTCTTCCCTGGGTCTTTTCTGCATGTAAAAGCATACCTAACTCAGGATCCACGGATTGCCTGCTTGTTGTTCAGAATATATATCTTAAAAACGTGATAAGGCAATTTCTCTGTATATAATTCTTCATTTTTCAGATTGTAGTTATTTGTGGAACTCTGTTTTCCAAATAACTTAAGAAACTTTGTTGAGTTCCTCAAATGTCTAAATAGATATTAATTGAACTTGCATTAAATTTTTAGAAGAACATAGGTAGCATCATCTGTATAATATAAATGACATCTATCCACAACCATAAGATGTTTTTCTATTTGTCTTTTATTAATGTTATAGTTTCCTCCAAGAAGATCTTATGCTTTCTAAATAAAGTTAATACTTACAATTTTTGCTGTGTTTGTACATGATTTTTATTAATTATTTTTCTAGTTGCTTATTGCCAGTGCTGTATAACTTTGTAGGTTAATTTTATTTCTGGCAGTATTTCTAAATGTTTTTATTAGTTCTTAAACGTTCTTGATTTTGTTTCATTTTCTAGATAGTCATATACCATGTATAAATAATCCATGACTTGTCTGCAACCTTAAAGAAAAGCGATATATAATTCACATTTTCTCCTATACCATACTGGAAGTGAGAAACCTATGATGTTTTATAAAAGCAACTCTATCTTCCAACAGTTTATCAGAAGCACTATATTTTGGGGAAAATAAGAATGGTAATATATGTCAGTCCACCTAACTCCTTGGTTTTGTTATTAATTGATTAAAAGTCAACAACCAAAAAGGAAAAAGAAGAGAAAAAAATAACTTGGTAGTAGAGAGAGCAGGCACATATTTCATGCAGAAGGAATTTTTCAAATATAAACTTAATCTGCTCCCTCTTTCCTATCATATCCTGTTCCAAAGCATACAGACAGTGAGCTGCCATCCAAGAATTTGAGGTATCTCTTCCTCTCCTGGAAAGAAAGGGGAAAAGAGGTTGAAAGCATGACTTTCTTTATTGAATGAATGGATTCTGCCAAAGCACCCAGCCTGAAAGCAGAGAGACAATGCCTCACCACAAGAGGTCTTTTGGGACATGCGTGTGGAATTGTGAAATTTCTTTGAAGTGTGGCTAAGCAGCTGGGTCATTCTAGGGGGACCAGGGGGAAAAGGGTAACACTGTGAGGTGAGCACAGTCCCATTCTAATCCCAAAGAAAAGTGCTTTAGTTCCTCTGTAACTATCCCTCCCCACCCTTCTATACCCCAGACAGGGGGTTCTTATCGTCTACACACACACACACATACACACACACACATTCTTCAGAATACAGATAAAGCACTGTGAGCTTGATGTTTGCCCTGAGTCAAGAAATTAAAACAAGATACTGCTTTGAACATTGGTCTGTCACTACTGGTGTGGTTTTGCTTATTGTTTCTACAGAGACACTAGATTTCAACCATCTGCCTTGACCTTGAACCTTTTAAAATTACATCTATTTTCACAATTTTTGGTATTCCAGTCTTAGCTCTGTTCTACTGTGGCTATGGGTTCTGGTCTCTGCTGGCTGTCTTCTTGGCTGACGTTGTGCTTGATTTGGCTCCATGGATTCCTGCTAGCTTCTTACTCATCCAGTGGTTGAGGTCAAGGTTGAAGGACTCGCTACATCCACATTTCTGCCATATTCTCTAACTATTCAATATGCTTTCTAACTTCCATGAATCAACCGACCTCGACATCGAGGGTAAGCATGAGAGTAGGGGGTAGTTTTCAAAATAGATTCATACTAAGTTAAAAAATTATCTATTATCTCTATTATGTCTATTCTAAAATGAAGATGAGACTGCTTTGGAGAGAGGAACTTTAATTAACCTCCCCCATCCCTCCAGAAAGATTCTTATCTCATGCATCTTTTTATAGTGCAAAGAGAAAGACTCAACTATTAACTGAATATGATCCTCAAGAATGCTACAGGTCAGTTTTGAAAGGTTTTTTTAAATGAAAAGAAATACAATAATCTCTGTAAGTGCTTTTCATTTTCCAGTTCAAATCTAATGATTTTTTTTTGAAAAGTAGATATTTTACTTTAGAGTTGTACCAGTAGAAAATGAAGTAAGAAGAAGGGTAGTATTGGTCATGGAGAAAAAAATTAGTATAATTTACTTTACCTAGAAAGAGAGTATTTCTAAAGATAACAAATCAATCCATTTCAGACTGATCGCGAAGAAGAACCCCCAATATACTTCATGCTTAATTCTTTAGGATCTAAGTTTCAATTATGTAAGAATCATATAGAAAGGTTGTCTGATTAACAAGACAGAGAAAAAGAAACATTCCCGTTCACTATCTTCTTTCTTATCCACTTTCACAAATACTATATGATAGCTGATTCTTGCCAATATAATTCTACTTAATCATTTTTATGAGAATTAGGTGGCCAAACTTTTCATAAAACATCTACTAAATATTGGAAAAATACAGGCTTCATAGTCATATTTAATTTAGTAGTCTACAAAAGGATTATATGAAAACTGTATTTATACATGCAGAGCAAATGGAAGAAATGGGGATATATATTTTCCTAGTAGTCTGTGGTGGCATCTAATTTAACCTTGGGATACCTGGAATAAAATGCCTTGTGATGGGAAGAATCGAGAAATTAACTCCAATTACTCACTTCATTTAGAATATATAATATCTATTTCACTTAAAATTAAAGCACATATATATTTTTGGTCTTGTGCTTAAAAAACACAAAAGAAAAAGCTGAACATATTAGGAATTAAGAAACCTATTTATTATTTTTTAGAGGAGTTGTTGGAAATCACTTACAAATTTGGATCATGATCTAGGTTGAGTAACATATTTCTACATCTAGATTACTGTTATCTGTGAATCTAATTTATGATAACCTGCCAGGTTACCTGTGGCTAAGAGATCTCTTTTGCTCAGTGGCATCTTGCTAACTGGCTGCCTTTTGGAGGCAGAAAGCTGAATTTGTTAATATGAATAACACACTGGGAGGCTATGAACAGTCAAGACAGGGTAACGAGCCTCAATCTAATTTTTATCTTCCTGTCATCCTGGATAGATTCCCTAAGAGACAATAATGAAAAGTGCAGAGAAAAAATTCCTGCCAGATGAGAACAGTAAATTGTGTTTTGACAGCCAGCTTTGGACTTTGTCTCTCCTCTTCTAAGTAATCATACAAAGAATGTGTGAGCTGAGGAGTATGAGGCGACATTTTTCTGAAACTGATAATGAACATGGAGCCAAAACTGCAACCCAAGGTCACAGATAATGGAAAATACACTGTAGGCATTTTCATTGCCTTTATGTTTTTAATGATGTCCTCATTGTCTCTTACTGGGTTTGTGTTTTGTGTTCTTTTTACAGTTGCTTATGTTTCTTGCTCTTTGCCATTTGCTCTAAGGCTGCCACTAGCACTTCCATAAAATATCTTAGCGGCCCCCCACAGGGCTTTGGTAGTGCAGGGTCTGCTAATGTTTCCATGATGACCCTGGTCTTGAAGATCTTTATATCACAGTCATCTTAATTTGCATTAGACCACGGGGAACATGTCACATAGGTCAGTCTTGGAAGCACTGTTTTTGGTTTGTGTGAAAAAATTTATAGCTTAAATTTCTCAGCAGTCGTGTAGCGCTAGAGCACTGAATCTAGTTACAGTAGCATTTGCTGGAGTTTTAGCTGAGTAACTTTCCATAAAAGTTAATTGGAATTACCTGAATGGAGCCTCAGGCAATGCTTTGAAAATAGAGACTAACCTTGTAATTGCCTTGTTCTCCTTTCACCTTCTTCTCTTGCCTTATATAGTAGTACTGTAGCTGATAAGCTAGAATGTCATCTTACAGATGAAGACAGAATGACATAATAATTAAAAATAAACTATACCTTGGTTTAATAAAGGACTCCACTATAAATACAAGACAAAGCAGGTGTTTTGAAATGTCAGGGTGACCTACAGCGGTGATAATAGAAAGATGCAAATGCCCATGGCACGAGCCCCTGGGAACAGATACCATCCCAGCATGGTGGTCTCTCACTTGACTTGGACTCAAAGGAAATTAGATACTACTTGAAAACATATTTGCAGTCCATTCTCTTTTTATAAAATACAATAGTTGTTTCAAAAGTTTTATTTAAATCCCAATTTAAAGAATCAAGAAAAGAGTAGAAAATACAAGGAAAAAGACCAGTAATACCCACATTTACACATTGTTTGAATTTGAAAACATATTTTAGTATTTAATTATTCTTTGAATCATCACAACAATATTGTGATTCACTAATAAAATACTTATTTTCAAGCTAAATAAGGAAATGATCTTCTGGCAGCATGAACATTGCATACAAAACTGGATTCAAATCCTGCCCTATCACTTTCTAGGTGAGGGTTTGGGGGAAGTTACTCAATTTCTATGAACTTGCAAATAAACAATATAGTGTCACCTTTACAGGACAGGTATAGGGAGTGAATGAGATTTATGCATAACCTCATGCAATCCTAGCACATAGAAGGCAGGTAGAATGTACTAGCCCCTTGTTTTTTTTTTCCTTTATGAATATGAAGACTCACCATCTCATAGATGGTTAATAGTGGAGATTAAATTAAAAAATGAGTGTTCTGACTTTTGGCCTGAATTTGTTACCTTTCATACCTTGTTGATTATAATTAACGATAATTTGTCAAATATTCACACATAATTTTGCTTTAATTTACTCATTTTCTAATCAAATAAGAAAGTATGGTAGCCAAAGAATAATCCAAAGAATAATAATCTAGTACTAAGCATTATGGGAATAACAGAATAGAGAAGTTTCTTTCCTTCCAAATGAATTTAAGAAAATTTAAGGGAATCAGAAAAATTACTACTATCTGCCAAAAGTCATGGAAAATAATATGTAGCATCTGACACAAAGTCCCACAGAAAACAAAAATCTAGGATGTGAAATGTGAAGTAAAGAGAGTCAAACTATGTAGATAATAACAAATTTGACCTTTCCTTCTTAATATCTAAGTCACTCTCTAGTGAGTTAGTGATTTGATTGTATTACCCATTTTATTCACAGAAATGCACCTCAGGATGTGTTCTAAAGAAACTACTTCAGAAAATCTTCAATTTATAGTATAGCCAGATGTCTTGGTTTGCCTGGGACAGTCTCTGTTTAGGTCTGTTATTCTGGTGTAATTTTTAATAGTTCCACCTTTTCACTCTCAAAGGTGTCTATATTTAATACGTATGATAAATTACATGGTCATTCTATTAATTAAGGACACATGCTCCTGCCATTAGAATATACAGGGTTCTGTCATAATTCTTACCCCAATACCAGGCATCATAGTCGCTTTGCCTATTGAGGTTCATTACTCCTTGTCACAATCCAACTTCTAGAGATTGTGAAATAGGAAGCGAGGCTAAGATTGAATATCAGGTCCGGTACAAAAGAATGCGTGGTTTATACAAGCAGAAGGAAGAGTATCACTGTAGGATACATCCCCTACATCAAAATTAAAGCATTAAAAAGCATTAACATCTTAAAAGAGTTCCCAGTAAAGAAAGTTAAATAATAAAGAGCAGAGTATCTGAACAGAGCATTCAGATGATGGAAGTCAACCGCAAGTCAGACCCAGTTACATGTACTCAGAGGTTCAGGTTTGAAGTACACACGCAATTGTTGACAGAATTGTCAACATTGTAAATAGCCACATCGTTTAGTCCTATGAACCATTTTGATTAAGGTTCTGGGAAAGCTTCCTGTTAGATTATGCCTGGCAAAATGTATCATGCATTTGGTTCAATGTAATTGGTTGTTTGTCTTAGTTTCTTGTAGTAAATAGATTAACTCCTGTATACTAGTTGCATTACTAGGTTGAACCATATGAAATTGTTGCTTTCCAACCATTTGGACTTAAAAAAAGTGGAATTCCATCTGGTTTAACTTAATATAACATTTAAAAGATAGGGTAAGGAAGAGAGGGGCTTAATTCAGCAGAGTAAATGATCTTGAAGCATTACTGAGTGTGAGAGGAGTAGAAGACAGGGAGAAGTCACTAAACAAATGCTTACTGAGCACCTATTTCTACGTGCCAAGGAAGTGTGCTGAATGCTTGGGATCAGACTGGAGCTAAACGTACACACAGCCTCTTCTATCTATCATGGCACAGTCTATTGGGAACATAAATTAAGAATTCACCCTCTAGATGTTTGTCTTGTGTTTAAAGATGAATTCAGATGAAGCAGTTGCTCTTCCTCCTTTTCTCTTATGTTTAATACTTTCTTCCTCTTCTCTTTTCCAGCTTTTATTCAATTCCAAAATATTTTTGTACTAATTTCCACTCACATTTCTTGCTCTGTCTGAAAGTCTAAGCTCATATTGCTCTAATAAACTTATTTTTCTATGGCTTGTATTAGTTACCTGCTTTGAGATCTGTGCCTTCTTCTCCCCAAAGCACATAAGTACTTTGAAAACAGAATATGGGAACTCTTAAATGTAATCAATGTGTCCTTGTACTCATTGTATTCCTGGCCTTAAATGTTGCTCAATAAATTCTCATTGACGCAAATGGTAACCAATGCACATTGGTGATGGCATCTGGACTATTGTCTGAGCCTCAGCAAATCCAATAATATAGATAAATATAGATTTAACAATTACTATTCACCACTTAGAAATTAAATATAGTCACTACACATTATATTTGAAATCAATTAAAATAATTTGCCTTTCTCATGTGTGTAGCCTTAGTTTCTTCACATCAAAAAATTATTTTTTACTGCTTAAAATGAAAATAAAACAATTACCAATTTGACTCTTGGTGTTTGCCACTTTTTTATGCAATCACATGAGAAACACAAAATTTTATTAGATGGTATTAAATATAAGGAAACCTTTCCATAAAAAGCTATAGCCACTTTAAGAAACAATTTTTCTCTTGCTTCTTTTCCTGAGAAGAGACCTTGAATCCAGAACCTGAAGGTCACTCTTGGTTGTCCTAAGATGTCAGTGGAAATGAGGACAGCCCAGAAGCTGGACGGTCACCAAGAGATTTGCTAATGTACAATTTGTCTGGCTTCCTGCATTTTGCAATATTTTCATAACAATGTATCCACTTGAAGAACATAATAGATAAAAACTAGCAATTTACCACATAAAACAAATAAAAACTGACCTATATGTCTACATAGAGGAGGAGAGGAGAGCTACAGACACACACACACACACACACACACACACACACGCACACACATTTCTTTGCATTTAGTTTAGAATTTGCCATAATACTGACAGATTCACTTATGCCTTTTTCTACCATAAATATACAGTACATATAATCCATTATATATATAATATATGCATTTATATATGTTCAGTATGCTTATTTAGACAGCTTATTATTTAAACCAGTAATATTAATAAGTGCATATATTGTCCTCTAAATACAGTATTTCTAACAATGTTTTCAGAACATGCATTAAGTAATAATCTTTGAATATGTTAAATGTGCTTTATACAGAAATTCTCCAAAATAACTAGCGTGGGGCTACTCCTAAGCCTAGGGAAACCAAACCTAGACTTTAGAATTGAGGAGCAAAACACGTTTAACAAAGTAGGATGCTTGCCCTTAGCAGAGTACTGTCTGTGGTTCCTATGATAGATGGGTGGGTTGTGCTAGAGGCTGAAGGCCAGCGCGTGCTGTCAGGGAAAGGCCATGATAACTCAGAGCTTTACTCTGCTTCTTGCTGGTGTTTAGGTGAAAGGTATCAAAGTGATTCACAAAGTAATCATTTTGTTGCCTAAGAATACAAAACTTAGCTCTAGTAATAAATTCTACTTTGGCATCTTGAGACCACTTTCTAAACAATCCTCTGTTTAGAGCACCAGATAGTGAGGTTTTTAAAGGTGCTTCTCTGCTTCTCTGCTGTAAGCTCCAGGTCAGAGGTGAATACGCATGTCTGCTCTGCTCTTTGTCTCCCAGCATCAGGCCAGTACTTGACCCATCGTACGTTATCAATAATTGTTTGTGAGCTTAATTTAACTCAATGTGGAAAACGAGTCCATCTTAATTTTCTTTATAACCTTAAATTAGAGCTTTCCATCTACTAAAGGAGGAAAGATCATAAATGAAGTGAAAGAATAGCAAAATGGGAGGAAATAAGATCATCAGATTTGCAATTATTTCAGTCTGAGCTAATACTTGCTAAGTGTTATTATTAATGTTCCAGGCAATTTTCTAGGAAAGTAGGTACTCATCTAACCCATCTGACAGATGAAGAAATTGAGGCACAGAAAGTTTAAGTGATTTGCCTAAGGTCACAACACAAGTGCCAGGGCCAGGATTTGATCTAGGTAATAAACAGAGCCTGCACCGTTAACTAAAAAGGTAGTTTCCTCCAGACTATTATGCTATCAAGTTAGGTTATAAAAGCACCTAAGGGAAAGGAAAAAGTGTTTGAAGAATGTTGACAAATTTTGCAAATTTATACAACACTGAAAAAAAGTAAAGTCTAAGACTTCACAATAGTAATTCTGCTTTCAGTACTGGGATTAATAGTAATTCTGCTTTACATGCTGGGAGTTAATCAAGTATAAAAAATTCAGCATGATAGGTGAGCTCCAGATGAGTTACCACTTGACATAAGCACATATGTATATTCATTCAACAACAAACACAAACACATTGAGCAGCTACCATGTTCAAGGCAATGTGCTAGTGATGTGGGCAGGAAGTACAACTTTTCAGACCTGAAGGGCACCGAGAGGTATATCAATAGCTGCAGTGCAAAAGAACAGCATAAATGGCATGATATGGAGAGGGAGATAATTGTTCCCCCTATGGGGACCTGGACATTTGGAGATCGTGGCACTGCTTGCAGCAAGCTGCTTGTAACAAGCAAGGAACATTCAAGAGAAATACCCAGTAGTATAGCTCAATTGGTGCATACAGTGCATGGCAACAGATGCCAGCCCTGTTGATGAAGATGTGGAATGCCAAGGCAAGGTAAGGAAAGGGTATGCATGTAGGTGGGTGTGACCATCTTATCTTCTTATGCATTATTTTTCTATCTTCCAGCCTCCTATCAACCATTTTTTGGTCCAAATATAGTTGACTGCTACTTGTTGGTGTAAACACAAATACATCACAATTGTGATGGAAAGAACAAGGACTTTGACACGCGATAGACCTCTGTGTGAATCCAGGCTCCATCTCTCTCTGTAGCTCTGAGATCTCAAAAAAATTATTTGATATCTCTGGATCTTGATTTCTTTATCTGTGAAATTAGCATAATATTATCATAACCTGAAGAATTATTATGAAGACTAAAATTAACTCAAACCACAGTGTCTTGCTTCATAATTATTACTGAATGTTCATTATTTACCTAACAGTATGACTATTATCCTGTAATGAATGGAAAGCTACTGAAAATGTTTTAGGCAAGTGAGTAAGATAACTATATCTTGGTTTTGATTTCTAAATAGAGCAGAAAAGAGGCTTGATTTTTGACTTAAAGAATTCATCAGTAGGTAGTGATATAAATATTTAGTAATCTACTTCTATTGCTGTTGCTCAGATTTGTGGAACACAAGTCACTCTGCAATTACATTGCAAGTACCAAGAATTTAAAGAGATTTGGTCTGATTGCCTCCCCTTGGGCATAGGCATAGTCAGGGACTAACAGTCTTCTGTGTATAAAGGCACTGGGCTGTCTAGAAAACATTTTTCTGTTACGCAACTACTATCTTACACTTCTCTCCTGCTTCTTATTAATAAATATACTAATAGAAACTACGAAAACTAGTAGGGGCAAAATACCCTTGGGCTACCTTGTGGGGATTCTGCTGTGCCTATTATGGTTGTTTCATGCACACACGTACATGGTCAGGATAGATAGACGGCCACATCTGTCTTATCATTAGTCTCCAGAATAGCTAAAAAGATAAAAGAAAAGTAACTACAGTCTCAACATGATGAGTCATTGCATGTTAGGGGTCAAAGAGAAAACATCGGGAATGTGGGTGGTTTAGAAATGAGGACACGTGAATCTTACGGCAGAAGTACAATTTTCTAGGCTATTGATATAATATCCATATACTGAATGCCTACTTTCCTATTTCTTGCCTATATTTTTACTTCTAAGCATAACCAAAGATTTACCTTAGTGTCTTTCTTTCAGAGTTCAAGCCTCCAGAGACTTTAAAGGTATATATTCCTTTTTTTTCTTATGGTTTTAAGTTTCTGGAATTTTTTCTTCAGAGTTGAATGGAGAGAGCCACTTATCACTCCATGCTTTTAGCCTGTCCAAGTCCGTCTAAGCACTCTTTGTGAATGCCCCTTCAACACCCCAACTATCCCTATGTCAGCAGATTTTATCCTCTTAATGCAGATGCCCTCTTTCGGGTCACTGATGTATAAAGCGAACAAAAATCCGTCTTAATATTTATCCCTGTAGCAGTCCATTAGTTAGTCCTGACCAGTTACCATTCTCAATTCCCTTCGATCTTGGTTATGCAAACTACCTTCCTCCTCATTCAAATATCTTGTTCCTTCACACCTTAATTGCTGACCTTGTAAATCAGTTTTTTGTATTCCATTATATTAAGAAATGTCTTAAATTCTGGGGAAATTATATGTTCATTGCTCTTACTCCCTCTACATAAGTGCTTCACGACCCTTGTTCAAGAACATTTTATTAGTTTTATAATGCATAGCCTCTTTTAGTGAATTAACATTCTCTCTCTCTTTTAATACACTCATTTTATACATACTCTTTCCTCTTTAGTTTCCCTTTTAGAAAAAACAATAATTTCTGTGTATTTTACTTGCTATGTTTTAGTATACATAACTCTATCATTTAAAAGATTAGCATATATTTTAAATATTTTCAAAGTATATTGATTTCGTATTTTAAAATGAAAATATATTTTATAAGTTAATGTTATTTACCTGAATTTGCTGATAAGCCATGGAAGATACACTGCTTTCTGAGAATCAAAAGTCATGGACTATATGGATGTTTTTGTCAGTGAGCCATTTCTAAAGGTTTACCTTTCATCTGTGTGTCAGCCAGGGTTCTCCAGAGAAACACCATCAGTACGATATGCATAGATACACAAGAAAGGATTTGTTATGGGACTTGGCTCACATGATTATGGAAGCTGACAAGTCCCACAATATGCCACCTGCAAACTGGAGAACAGGGAAAGTTGGTGTTCTAATTCAGTTTGAGCCCAAAGACCTAAGAACCCTGGATGGGGTGAGTAGGGGTGAGGCTTCATGTAAGACTCGGAGTCCAGAGGCCCAAGAACCTGGGGTTCTGCTGTCTGTGTGCATAAGAGGATGCATGTGCTCCAAAAGAGAAGGCAAACTCACTCTTCTTCAGCCATTTTGTTCCATCAGAACCTACGAGGAATTGAATGATGCCCACTCACATTTGTGAGAGCAGGTCTTTTTTACTCAGATTTAAATGCTAATCTCTTCCAGAAACTCCCTCATACACACACCCAGCAATAATACTTTACCACCTCTCTGGGTATCCCTTAACCCAGTTAAGTTGACACATAAAATTAACCATCACAGTCTAATAACTGTAAATTGCCTAAGAAACATTGGCTAAATTTTACTATTGATGAGCTTGAAGTATTCACTTATCTTTAAGAGATCATACTCTTCTTGGTGACTAAACCAAGCTTAGAAGTCCTTAGTAATAAAATCTTTGACTTGAAAACTCTTTTTAGGTCTGAATATAGTTGACTGCTACTTGTGGTGTTCCTGAATTACAGTGTTGACTGTTAAATGGTTTATTGATGTTCTGAGCATCAAGATAAAAAACCAAAATTTATTTTTGACTGTATTAGTACTCACAGAAACTCTGTACAGATTGTTCATATGTATTATTTAAGATATTACATCATCATCATCACCATGTAGATAACACAGATGACTTTAAGTTGGGTTTAATAATGTATTGATTCTGATTGTAAGAACATAGAAATTTCAGTCAATTTTAGGTCACATATAGCTAATATCCACCACAGAAAACATAATTAATGCTGAGAAAGTAGAAAGCTTTCTCATACTGATTGAATTTTTTAAAAATAACTACAATAAGATGGCCAAATAGGAACATCTATTCGGAACAGCTCCGGTTTGCAGCTCCCAATGAGATTGATGCAGAAGGCAGTGATTTCTACATTTCCAGCTGAGGTACCCGGTTCGTCTCACTGGGACTGGTTGGACACTGGGTACAGCCCAAGGAGGGAGAGGTGAGCAGGGTGGGGTGTTACCTCACCAGGGAAGTGCAAGGGATTGTGGAATCCCCTCTTCTAGTCAAGGAAAGCCATTAGGGACTGTACCACGTACTCTAGCCCAGATACTGCACTTTCCCCAAGGTCTTCACAACCTGCAGACCAGGAGATTCCTTCCGGTGTCTACACCACCAGGGTCCTGGGTTTCCAGCACAAAACTTGGTGGCCTTTGGGCAGACACTGAGCTAGGTGCAGGAGTTTTTTTTCATACCCCAGTGGCACCTGGAACGTCAGAAAGACAGAACCTTTCACTCCCCTGCAAAGGGGGCTAAAGCCAGGGAGCCAAGCAGTCTGGCTAGGCTGGTTCCATCCCCAAGGAGCCCAGCAAGCCAAGATCCGCTGGCTTGAAATTCTCACTGCCAGCACAGCAGCAGTCTGAGCTCGACCTGGGACACCTGAGCTTGGTGGGGAGAGGGACATCTGCCGTTGCTGAGGCATGAGTAGGTGGTTTCACCATCACAGTGTAAACAAAGCCACCAGGAAGTTTAAACTGGGTGGAGCCCACCACAGCTAAGCAAGGCTGCTGCTGCCAGACTGTCTCCTCTCTGGGTAGGGCATCTCTGAAAAAAAAGGCAGCAGCCCCAGTCAGGGACTTATATATATAACTCCCACCTCCCTGGGACAGAGCATCTGCAGAAGGGGTGGTTGTGTGTGCAGCTTCAGCAGACTTAAATGTCTCTACCTGGCAGCTCTGAAGACAGCAGCATATCTACCAGCACAGCGTTTGAGCTCTGATAAGGGACAAACTACCTCCTCAAGTGGGTCCCTGACCCCTGTGTATCCTGACTAGGAAATACATCCCAGTAGGGGCTGACAGACACCTCATACATGAGAGTTCTGGCTGGCATCTGGCAAGTGTCCCTCTGGGACGCAGCTTCCAGAGGAAGGAACAGGCAGCAATCTTTGCTGGTCTGCAGCCTCCACCAGTGACACCCAGACAAACAGCGTCTGGAGTGGACCTCTAGCAAACCCCAGCAGACCTGCAGCAGAGAAGCATGACTCTTAGAAGGAAAACTAACAGAAAGGAATAGCATCAATATCAACAAAAAGGACATCCACTCAGAGACCCTATCCAAAGGTCACTGACTTCAAAGAACAAAGGTAGATAAATCCACGAAGATGGGGAGAAACTAGCACAAAAAGCCTGAAAATTCCAAAAACCAGAATGCCTCTTCTCCAAAGGATCACAACTCCTCGCCAGCAAGGGAACAAAACTGGATGGAGAATGAGTTTGATGAACTGACAGAAGTAGGCTTCAGAAGGTGGGTAATAACAAACTCAATTAAAAGAACTAGAGAAGCAAGAGCAAACAAATTCAAAAGCTATCAGAAGACAAGAAATAACTAAGATCGGAGCAGAACTGAAGGAGACAGAGACAGGAAAAACCCTTCAAAAAATCAATGAATCCAGGAGCTGGTTTTTTGAAAAGATCAACAAAATAGGTCACTAGCCAGACTAATAAGAAAGAAAGAAAAATCAAATAGATGCAATAAAAAATGATAAAGGGGATATCACCACGGATCCCACAAAAATACAAACTACCATCAGAGAATACTATAAACACCTCTACACAAATAAACTAGAAAATCTAAAAGCAACGGATAAATTCCTGGACATACATACCCTCCTGAGACTAAACCAGGAAGAACTCAAATCCCTGAATAGATCAATAACAATTTCTGAAATTGAGGCAGCAATTAATAGCTTACCAACTAAAAAAAGTCCAGGACCAGACGGATTCACAGCTGAATTCTACCAGAGGTACAAAGAGGAGCTAGTACCATTCCTTCTAAAACTATTCCAAACAACAGAAAAAGAGGGAATCCTCCCTAACTCATTTTATGAGGCCAGCATCATCCTGATACCAAAACCTGGCAGAGACACAACAAAACAAGAAAATTTCAAGCAAATATCCCTGATTAACATTGATGTGAAAATCCTCAATAAAATACTGGCAAATCGAATCCAGCAGCACATCAAAAACCTTATCCACCATGATCAAGTCAGCTTCATCCCTGGGATACAAGGTTGATTCAACACATGCAAATCAATACATGTAATCCATTGCTTAAACAGAACCAATGACAAAAAACCACATGATTATCTCAATAGATGCAGAAAAGATCTTTGAGAAAATTCAACAGCCCTTCATGCTAAAAACTCTCAATGAACTAGGCATTAATGGAACATATCTCAAAATAATAAGAGCTATTTATGACAAACCCACAGCCCATAGCCTACTGAATGAGCAAAAACTGGAAGCATTCCCTTTGAAAACCAGCACCAAGACAAGGAGGTCCTCTCTCACCACTCCTATTTAACTTAGTATTGGAAGTTCTGGCCAGGGCAATCAGGCAAGAGAAAGCAATAAAGGGTATTCAAATAGGAAAAGAGGAAGTCAAATTATCTCTGTTTGCAGATGACATGATTGTATATTTAGAATACCCCATCGTCTCAGCCTCAAATCTCCTTAAGCTGATAAACAACTTCAGCAGTCTCAGGACAGAAAATCAATGTGCAAAAATCACAAGCATTCCTATATACCAATAACAGACAAACAGAGAGCCAAATCATGGGTGAACTCCCATTCACAATTGCTACAATGAGAATAAAATACCTAGGAATCCAACTTACAAGGTATGGGAAGGATCTCCTTAAGGAGAACTACAAACCGCTACTCGAGGAAATAAGAGAGGACACAAACAAATGGGAAAACATTCCATGCTTATGGATAGGAAGAACCAATATCATCAAAATGGCCATACTGGCCATACTGCCCAAAGCAATTTATAGATTCAATGATATCCTGATCAAGATACCATTGACTTTCTTCACAGAATTAGACAAAAACTACTTTAAAATTCATTTAGAACCAAAAAAAGAGCCCACATAACCAAGACCATCCTAAGCAGAAAGAAGAAAGCTGGAGGTATTGCGCTACCTGACTTCAAACTATACTACAAGGCTACAGTAACAAAAACAGCATGGTACTGGTACCAAAGCAGATATATAGACAAATAGAACAGAAAAGAAGCCTCAGAAATAACACCATACATCTACAACCATCTGATCTTTGACAAACCTGACAAAAACAAGCAATGGGGAAAGGATTCCCTATTTAATAAATGATGTTGGGAAAACTGGCTAGCCATGTGCAGAAAGCTGAAACCGGATCCCTTCCTTACACCTTATACAAAACTTCAGATGGATTAAATACTTAAATGTAAGACCGAAAACCATAAATACCCTGAAAGAAAACCTAGGCAATACCATTCAGTACACTGGCATGGGCAAAGACTTCATGATGAAAACACCAAAAGCAATGGCAACAAAAGCCAAAATAGACAAATGGGGTCTGATTAAACTAAAGAGCTTCTGCACAGCAAAAGAAACTATCATCAGAGTGAACAGGCAACCTACAGAATGGGAGAAAATTTTTGCAATGTGTCCATCTGACAAAGGGCTAATATACAGAATCTACAAAGAACTTAAACTGATTTACAAGAAACAAACAAACAAACAACCCCATCAAAAAGTGGGCAAAGGATATGAATAGATACTTCTCAAAAGAAGACATTTATGCAGCCAGCAAACATGAAAAAAAGCTCATCATCACTGGTCATTAGAGAAATGCAAATAAAAACCACAATGAGATACCATCTCATGACAGTTAGAATGGCAATAATTAAAAAGCCAGGGAACAACAGATGCTGGAGAGGATGTGGAGAAATAGGAATGCTTTTACACTGCTGGTGGGAGTGTAAATTAGTTCAACCATCATGGAAGACAGTGTGACAATTCCTCAAGGATCTAGAACTAGAAATACCATTTGACCCAGCAATCCCATTACTGGGTACATACCCCAAGGATTATAAATCATTCTACTATAAAGACACATGCACACATATGTTTATTGTGGCACTGTTCACAATAGCAAAGACTTGGAACCAATCCAAATGCCCATCAATGATAGACTGAATAAAGAAAATGTGGCACATATACACCATAGAATACTATGCAGCCACAAAAAAGTATACCTTCATGTCCTTTGCAGGGACATGGATGAAGCTGGAAACCATCATTCTCAGCAGACTAACACAAGAACAGAAAACCAAATACCGCATGTTCTCACTCATAAGTGGGAGTTGAACAATGAGAACACATGGACACAGGGAGGGGAACATCACACACCGGGGCCTCTCAGGGTGTGGGAGGCTAGGGGAGGGATAGCTTTAGGAGAAATATCTAATGTAGATGATGGGTTGATGGGGGCAGCAAACCACCATGGCACCTAAATACCTGTGTAACAAACCTGCACATTCTGTACATGTACCCCAGAACTTAAAGTATACTAAAAAATAAACTACAATAAGTTAATCTATTTTCAGTGTGCACCTGTAATTTTATAACTTTAGAATTAGGCCTGCAGAAAGCATAAAACCTAGAGCTGCTAGGGATCATGTACTTGGGAAATGGCCTTGAAGTCACTCACCTCACGGTAAATATTCAGCAACATGCCTACATCACTACCAGTTACTTATACCTCACAGAAAGATAGAGAGGCTCACAGCCAGGTTTTCCAGCATGGGTGGAAGGGTGTAGGTATTTTAAAAAAGAAAAAGTAAAGACAGAACCGGGATGCACCTTGAAGGACTTGATGGTGTCCCCACCATGAAAAGGAAGTGTTATTAGCATGAAGACATATGCCTGGAAATTAGGAACTTTGATCAGGAGTGCTGCTGTGGTCCATGCATTGTAGGGGCAACTTCAGCTTTAATGCAGTTATGTTTCCGTATCTTTATTGACAGTAAAGTAAATTGTATTATGTTATTTATTTCCATTGGCTTCTTTCTGTCAATCACGTTGCCATCTATCTTGTGATGAAGCTACAATTTTCTTCCTTTTAGGCAAACAAAGGTAGGGAGGCTTGGATATTTTTGGCATCTTTACAAAACCAAAATCAGCAGTAGCCAGTGATAATGTTTAGCCATTCTCCCTGCCACGTCTAGGAAGATATCCTAACCTAAAGCCTTCTACATGGTACACTTGTTCTTAAACCCTATCCCTGGTAAATCCTGCACATAATTACACATAATGCATGGCAGAAAAGATTCTGTTTTAACTTGACATTATGTAATGTTTTCCCCTTCAATGGCCACAAAAGTCTGTAACTGCTACCTAGAACAGCAGATAATTCACTTGTACTCAGAATTAGCCATTCTTCCCCAGTCACATCTTATTATCACCCAGATCCTTCCCTCCCTTGTTAGACATCATCCCTAGCATAGCAACTCTAGAATGACACAACAATGGGTCCTTAACAGGGGCTGATTCACCTTTTGTTATAAATGGTAACTTATTATATGTATTAGTATGTCTTTGATGCTAGAGAGTTCAATTTTTTATGTGTAATTTTTATGCTTTTATGTGCAAAAAGGTCCAGATTACAGTTCTTCCAAGTTTCCCATTTTGTTTGTATGTGGAACACTTGGGAATATCTATTAACTCCAATTAAATAGCATCCTTTATTTTTTTCCTAATGTACTATAATCATACAATTTCTCCTGTTACTGATTTACAATAAGAATTTAAATAGCAGAAAAAAAGGTCCTTGACATCCCTTGTAAGTTGGATTCCTAGGTATTTTATTCTCTTTGAAGCAATTGTGAATGGAAGTTCATTCCTGATTTGGCTCTCTGTTTGTCTGTTACTGGTGTATAAGAATGCTTGTGATTTTTGCACATTAATTTTGTATCCTGAGACTTTGCTGAAGTTGCTTATCAGCTTAAGGAGATTTTGGGCTGAGACAATGGGGTTTTCTAAATATACAATCATGTCATCTGCAAAGAGGGACAATTTGACTTCTTCTTTTCCTAACTGAATACCCTTGATTTCTTTCTCTTGCCTGATTGCCCTAGCCAGAACTTCCAACACTATGTTGAATAGGAGTGGTGAGAGAGGGCATCCCTGTCTTGTGCCAGTTTTCAAAGGGAATTTTTCCAGTTTTTGCCCATTCAGTATGATATTGGCTGTGGGTTTGTCATAAATAGCTCTTATTATTTTGAGGTACGTTCCATCAATACCGAATTTATTGAGCGTTTTTAGCATGAAGGGCTGTTGAATTTTGTCAAAAGCCTTTTCTGCATCTATTGAGATAATCATGTGGTTCTTGTCTTTGGTTCTGTTTATATGCTGGATTATGTTTATTGATTTGCAAATGTTGAACCAGCCTTGCATCCCAGGGATGAAGCCCACTTGATCATAGACTTGGAATCAACCCAAATGTCCATCAGTGACAGACTGGATTAAGAAAATGTGGCACATATACACCATGGAATACTATGCAGCCATAAAAAAGGATGAGTTGTGTCCTTTGTAGGGACATGGATGCAGCTGGAAACCATCATTCTCAGCAAACTATCACAAGAACAGAAAACCAAACACCGCATGTTCTCACTCATAGGTGGGAACTGAACAATGAGATCACTTGGACTCGGGAAGGGGGACATCACCCACTGGGGCCTATCATGGGGAGGGGGGAGGGGGGAGGGATTGCATTGGGAGTTATACCTGATGTAAATGATGAGTTGATGGGTGCTGACGAGTTGATGGGTGCAGCACAGCAACATGGCACAAGTATACATATGTAACAAACCTGCACGTTATGCACGTGTACCCTAGAACTTAAAGTATAATAATAATAAAAAATTAAAAATAAAAAAATAAATAGCAGAAAAAAAAATCCAATGTATTCTACCTCACTAATAATAAAGAAATAAAAATTAAAATATGTCTTTATCAAATTAACAAAAATTGAAAGCGAAATGTTAATATCTGGTATTAGAAAGTACATAGTAAAAGATATTCTCATTTGCTGAAGGTAGTAATTTAAGTTGGTGCAATTTTGTGGAGTGAATTCTAATGATGTTTATTAAGACTCTTCAAAATATTCATGCCATTAACTTCACCATAAATGCTTTAGGAATGCATTTTTATTTTAAATTATGAGAGAGCTGATTAGAGACTTACATATAATTTCATTACAATGAAATTTGGCATTATTTTATATATTATATACATATATCATACAAGTATAATGGTAACCCTTGCAAATAATTGAAATTTCTAAAGAATAGGATCTAAAGAATAGGATCTAATGATCCTCTAAATTAAGGTATATCCTTATGATGGAATATTATACACTTACGTCATTCAGATATATGCTGTGGCATAATGAGAAATATTTATTTGGTCTCTTCCCCTGTTCTGTGGCACACAACTCCTAAAACCATCAGAATCTCTGGAATGATGAGTATCCTTTTGAATGCTAATAAGATGACTGGTGGCTAGGGACTCCTGAACAGCCTCAGGATGTGATTAGAGAGCTGGAACTTTCAGCCCCGCCTCTTAACCTTAGGAGAGAGGAGATGAGCTAGAGAATGATCAGCAATGGGTCCTGATTTGATTAATCATGCCTATGTAATGAAGCTCCCATAAAAAGATACAAACCCTAAAGGACAGATTCAGGGAGCTTCCAGATTAGAGAACACGTGGAGGTGCGGGAAGGATGGCATATTCAGAGAGGCCAGGGAAGCCCCTCATCTCTTCCCTCATTGCTTTTTATAATAAGCCAGTAATCTAATAAGTGAATTGTTTTCCTCAGTTCTGGGGGGACAGTCTGCTAACTGATCAACCCCAACGAGAAGGTGTGGAAACTTCTGATTTTATAGCTGGTTGCTCAGAAGCACTGGTGACAACCAAAACTTGCAAGTGGCATCTGAAGTGGGGGCAGTCTTGTGGAGACTGAGTCCTTAACCCGTGGGATTTGATGCTATCTCCAGGTAGATAGTGTTAGAAGTGAGTTAAATTATAGGACACCAGTCAGGCATGGTTGCTCACACCTGTAATCCCAGCACTTTGGTAGGCTGAGGTGGGTGGACCACTTGAGGTCAGGAGTTGGAGACCAGCCTGGCCAACATGGTGAAACCCCATCTCCACTAAAAATACAACAATTAGCTGGGCATGGTGGTGGGTGTCTGTAATGCCAGCTACTCAGGAGGCTGAGACAGGAGAATTATTTGAACTCGGGAGGCAGAGATTGCAGTGAGCAGAGATTGCGCCATTGCACTCCAGCCTGGGTGATAAGTGCAAGACCATGTCTCACCAAAAAAAAAAAAAAGTTATAGGACACCTAGTTGTTGTCTGCAGAGAATTGGAGCATTGTTCAGCATGGAAAAAATCCTCATACATTACGGTGAGCAGAAGTGAAGGGTTAAGAGTTTTTTGTTGCTTACAAAATAATACTTGAAACTGGATAATTTATTTAAAAAAATAAATTTATTTCTTCAGTTATAGAGGTTGGGAAGCCCAAGGTCAAGGGGGCACATTTAGTGAGATGCTTCTTGTTGGTAGGACTCTCTGCAGAGTTCCAAGGCAGCGCAGGTCATCATATGGCCAGGGGGTTGAGGGTGCTAGGTCAGGTCTTCCTTCCTCTTCTTATAAAGTTGGAAGTCCCACTCCCATGAGAACCCATTAATCCATCAATCCATTATTAATCCATTGATGAAGGCAGAGCCTTCATGACTATCACCTTTTAAAGGCCCCACCTCTCAAAGCTGCCACTGTGGGGATTAAATTTCATGAGCTTTGGAAGGAACGCATATTCAAACCATAGTAAAAGTAGAGACGGGGAAAGGTTGTTTGTCCTATACATATCCCTATAGCTATTGGTAGAGATGTATACATAGAAATGATTAGATAGAAATATAAAACACAAAAAAGTCACCAGTGACTATTAAAAAGTAATGGAATTATTAGTCATTTTTAGTTTTTATTTACACATTCCTGTATTTCCTTTGAGGCTTCTACAATGACTATCAATTATTTTATTACTCAGAAAAATGTCACAACAACCTAAAAAAAAAGCCATGGAAAATGATGAGGATAAACCAAATATTAAGCAAAATGCTTTCCTTTTCCTTGTAATGTCAATTTGCAATGTTCCTTCATCTTCCTATTTACTTGGTGTGACTGAAAAGATGGAGAGTTTTTCTGCTTGGATTTCTTGACCTCAGTAGTGAGTCCTGGACAGTTTTAGGGTTGTTCCCACCCTTAAAGTATTATTTGGGGAGCCCCATCGGAGTTCATTAGCCTAACCTTAGCCATGTGCTGGCCTCTCCCATTTATTGTGAGACAGAAAGGCACTGTGCCTATTATCTATGGCCTCATGAAGCAAATCCTGTTATCATCTTCTCCTCTCCTTCAAGACTACTTCTCATTTCATGCAGAGAAAACAGTTACTCTGTCTCTTGCCTGGGAAATTGCTTTTTGAAAATCCCCATTCGCCCTCTCTATAATACTTTATGTGTTGTACCTGAGTCTCCATCCCTGTGAATAAACTCCCAGATATCTGTGTCATGCCTATTCAGGAGACCATTATACAAGTTTGCACAAAATAGATGCTCTTGATATTTTGCTATTGTTCTAGTAAATGTCAAAGTTCTTTCGATATGACAGATAGCAACCCCTTATCAATCTTATTCCAAAGATTTCCAACATCCATTTTCTTTTTATGTTAATTTTATTTTATGTTAATTTTATTTTTATTACATAGGCATTTTAAGCCTATATTAATTTTCCAGTGTCCTTCTGTAATTTACTTTGTTGTGTCAAATACAACAAATAGCCTTTCATCTATAGATTTTTTAAAATTCTGTATTATTTTCAGTTAGAAGTTGCTACCTTTTATATCCTGTAAAGGGAAAGCTGTGATCTCTGGGATTTGCCCTAGAAGGGGGAGATGTATATTTCCGGCCTTGAGATTTTTCATGACACTAACTAATTTGTAGGTTTCACTGGCACGGCCTCTACAGCTGGTGCTAGTGTTGGAATTGACTGGGAGGATGTGAACATGAGAACAAGACGACTTGGAATAGAATGCTCTCCTGAGGGGTAGACAGTTTGCCTCAGAAATATGGTGGCTGACTCCAAACAATGAAGGGCAGCCTATAAACAAAATCCTCATAAGATTATCTTGGGATGGTCCATGGATGCTGGGAACTAGAATATTTTATTTCTAGTTTTAATTTATTTTCCACAATGTCACTTCATTATTTTAGCTTCCAGCCTCAGTCTGATCAAGGCAACTACAATCTGAGTAAGAATAAAATATCCAAATTCATGTTTTGGAGGTGAAGTTGGTGAAAGAATGCTAGACTGCTAGAATACTTTACTCTTAGAATACATGGAAGGGGGCGCTAACATGCTCAGAAATACTCGGATGAGAGATTTAGTTTTCCTGGAGTCCAATAGGATGAGGCTTTGTTTATTGTTACTTGAATTAAAGGGGAAGGTAATTCTAGAAGGAAAAGTACAAATTTAGTATAACCTCTGTTGGGTTAGATTTACTTTTTTTTTTGGCCAATTGCTATGCAGTTCTAGCAATACAGTTTTCAAAATGGACATTGTTTCTGCTTTGTTTTCATATTTTGCTTTTTCTTATAAAAATGTTATGCAGCTGAATTGATTTCAGGGTCTTCGTTTTTCCTTTAAGACCCTGATTTCTTTACATCAATGACACCCTGCTTTAAACTAGACTTCTTGAGGTTTTGTTTCTCAGCTTCCTGGGGCGGCTGCAACAAAGCCCCAGACACTTGGTGACTTAAGGTGACAGAAATGTATTATTCTCTCACAGTCCTGGAGGCTGGACATCTAAAATCAACACACAAGCAAGGCTATGTTTTCTCTGAAGCCTGATCCTTTCCTGCCTCTTCCTAGCTGCTGGTGGCTGCAGGCAAGCCTTGGTGGTCCTCGGCGTGGGGTACCCTAACTCCAAGCCCTGCCCTCGTCTTCGCATGCTGTTCTCCCTGTGTGTCTGTGTCTCTGCTCCCAAATTTCCCTCTTTATAAAAGGATGTCAGTCGCATTAGATTAAGCACCCACTCTAATCCAGCACGACCTCATCTTTGCTTGATTACGTCTGCAATGGCCTTATTTGCAAAAGGGGTCGTATTCGCTGAAATTTTCTGGGACAGTATTCAACCTAGTACAAGTATATTCCAGTATATCTCCTTGTCATGTTTTCTTTTTTGTTTGTTTGTTTGTTTTTGTTACACAGACCTATGGAATCATAGAGCTTATGTTATATTGCCACTTGGATTTAAGAGTGGAAAAAAAACCCAACAACCTTGTTTCTTTCACTAAGTAAGCAACCATTTACTCATGAATATATTCTATGTTTCAGATACTGTTTTAGACACAGGGTGTGTCTGACTTCATCCAAATGAAGTGGTTGACCTCACAGGACTTACATTCTAGTGTGGAAGGTGAGAGAGTCAGACAATTAACTAGTAAATAATTAGATAACAACATTTCAAATATTCAGAAAAAAATCAATATAGGATAAAGGGAGAGAAATTCCCCATGAGTGAATTCACCAGGAGTGAGTAACACTGGGGAAGTGACAGAGACCTGAAGGATGAGAAACAGCCTGCCGTGTGGATTCTCAGGCAAAGACATTTGAGGGAGAAGTCATAGTCAGTGCTCAGACCTTCGGTTCTGACACATCCATGGCCTATTCAAAGGATTTCAAAAAGTTGAATTCAGACGGGAAATGTAGGCCACGAAGTCAGAGAGAAAGACAGGGATCAGGTTATGCAGGGTCTTACCATGCCAGGAATTCAGATTTTATTCTAATTATAAGAGGAAGTCACTGGAAGGTTATAAAAAAAAGTATGATCTGACTTAAGCTTTCAAAAATATGATTCTGCGAGTAGTTCTCGCAACCATTCTCCATGACACTTGGAGAGTTACACTCTCTCCACGTGTCAGGATAGTCTGAGCTATGTTGAAATAGCAAATATAAACTCTAAAATTTCAGTGGTGTAACACAATATAGAATTTTTTCTTCTTCATGTAAAGTCTGGTATAGGCCAGGAGTCTCTTCCATTCCATAGCTGTGTGACTTAGAATGTGTAGTCCCCAAGGATGCTGAGACTGGGAAAGAAAGAAGACGGGAGATCGTGTAAGATATTTTTAAAGGCCAGACTTGGAAATGGCTTTCGTGACATTTACTCACACGTTGTGGACCTGAATTCAGTCACAGGGTACCAAAGGCCCACCAAAGGAGGCTAGGAATTTGTATATTCTTGTCTAAGAAGAGGAAGTAGATGTTTCTACCAAACTGCTTGAGGTAAGATAACTCTGACTTGTTGCTTCTTGGAAGCATAAGAAGCTGGTGGAGGTTCCATTCTTTCCATTGCATTCTTTTTTTTTTCTTTTAAATTTATTTATTATTATTATACTTTAAGTTGTAGGTACATGTGCATAACGTGCAGGTTTGTTACATATGTATACTTGTGCCATGTTGGTGTGCTGCACCCATCACCTCGTCATTTACATCAGGTATAAATCCCAATGCAATCCCTCCCCCCTCCCCCCTCCCCATGATAGGCCCCGGTGTGTGATGTTCCCCTTCCTGAGTCCGAGTGATCTCATTGTTCAGTTCCCACCTATGAGTGAGAACATGTGGTGTTTGGTTTTCTCTTCTTGTGATAGTTTGCTGAGAATGATGGTTTCCAGCTGCATCCATGTCCCTACAAAGGACACAAACTCATCCTTTTTATGGCTGCATAGTATTCCATGGTGTATATGTGCCACATTTTCTTAATCCAATCTGTCACTGATGGACATCTGGGTTGATTCCAAGTCTTTGCTATTGTGAATAGTGCTGCAATAAACATACGTGTGCATGTGTCTTTATAGCAGCATAATTTATAATCCTTTGGGTATATACCCAGTAATGGGATGGCTGGGTCATATGGTACATCTAGTTCTAGATCCTTGAGGAATCGCCATACTGTTTTCCATAATGGTTGAACTAGTTTACAATCCCACCAACAGTGTAAAAGTGTTCCTATTTCTCCACATTCTCTCCAGCACCTGTTGTTTCCTGATTTTTTAATGATTGCCATTATAACTGGTGTGAGATGGTATCTCATTGTGGTTTTGATTTGCATTTCTCTGATGGCCAGTGATGATGAGCATTTTTTCATGTGTCTGTTGGCTGTATGAATGTCTTCTTTTGAGAAATGTCTGTTCATATCCTTTGCCCACTTTTGGATGGGGTTGTTTGTTTTTTTCTTGTAAATTTGTTTGAGTTCTTTGTAGGTTCTGGATATTAGCCCTTTGTCAGATGAGTAGATTGTAAAAATTTTCTCCCATTCTGTAGGTTGCCTGTTCACTCTGATGGTAGTTTCTTTTGCTGTGCAGAAGCTCTTTAGTTTAATGAGATCCCATTTGTCAATTTTGGCTTTTGCTTCTGTTGCTTTTGGTGTTTTAGACATGAAGTCTTTGCCCATGCCTATGTCCTGAATGGTACTACCTAGGTTTTCCTCTAGGATTTTTATGGTATTAGGTCTAACATTTAAGTCTCTAATCCATCTTGATTTAATTTTCGTATAAGGAGTAAGGAAAGGATCCAGTTTCAGCTTTCTACTTATGGCTAGCCAATTTTCCCAGCACCATTTATTAAATAGGGAATCCTTTCCCCATTTCTTGTTTCTCTCAGGTTTGTCAAAGATCAGATGGCTGTAGATGTGTGGTATTATTTCTGAGGACTCTGTTCTGTTCCATTGGTCTATATCTCTGTTTTGGTACCAGTACCATGCTGTTTTGGTTACTGTAGCCTTGTAGTAGAGTTTGAAGTCAGGTAGCGTGATGCCTCCAGCTTTGTTCTTTTGACTTAGGATTGTCTTGGAGATGCGGGCTCTTTTTTGGTTCCATATGAACTTTAAAGCAGTTTTTTCCAATTCTGTGAAGAAACTCATTGGTAGCTTGATGGGGATGGCATTGAATCTATAAATTATCTTGGGCAGTATGGCCATTTTCACAATATTAATTCTTCCTATCCATGAGCATGGTATGTTCTTCCATTTGTTTGTGTCCTCTTTTATTTCACTGAGCAGTGGTTTGTAGTTCTCCTTGAAGAGGTCCTTTACATCCCTTGTCAGTTGGATTCCTAGGTATTTGATTCTCTTTGAAGCAATTGTGAATGGAAGTTCATTCCTGATTTGGCTCTCTGTTTGTCTGTTACTGGTGTATAAGAATGCTTGTGATTTTTGCACATTAATTTTGTATCCTGAGACTTTGCTGAAGTTGCTTATCGGCTTAAGGAGATTTTGGGCTGAGACAATGGGGTTTTCTAAATATACAATCATGTCATCTGCAAACAGGGACAATTGGATCAAGTTCACACATAACAATCTTAACCTTAAATGTAAATGGACTAAATGCTCCAATTAAAAGACACAGACTGGCAAACTGGATAAAGAGTCAAGACCCATCAGTCTGCTGTATTCAGGAGACCCATCTCACACGCAGAGACATACATAGGCTCAAAATAAAGGGATGGAGGAAGATTTACCAAGCAAATGGAGAACAAAAAAAAGCGGG